>NW_024526155.1:1003916-1006055 GCF_017590135.1 Pyrgilauda ruficollis | reverse complement strand
CGCCGCCCGCCCTCTCCCCGCCCTCTCCCCGCGCCAGAGGCACCGCCGCCGCCGCAGCCGGGTCCATGCCCGCTGGAGCCCCCGCCTGCCGCCGCCCGCAGCCCCGGCATGGACGTTCGGTTCTACCCCTCCGCCCCCCCCGCCGTGGGCTCGCTGCCCGGCGCGGACCCCACTTGCCTCGGCCCGCTGGATTATTATCACTGCAACAAGGTACCGGGGGCGCGGGGGGTCCCCGGGCTCGGCGCGTCCCGCCGCTGCTCCGCGGGCACGGGAACGGGCACGGGGAGGGAAAAGTACCGGCGGCGCCGGCTCCCGCGGGAGGGAATTTTGAAAGTGGTCTGGAAGCGGAGCGGGGGGAGCCGTCGGGTGGCCGGGCCGCCCGCAGCGGGCGGGGGGAGCCCGAGCCCGGGCGCTGCTCGGCGGGGCGGGCCGGGAGCGGAGCGCGGTGTCCGTGTGTCCGTGTGTCCGTGTGTCCGTGTGTCTGTGCGGGCTCGGTTTAACCTCCTCCGCTCCGGGGGCGCCCGGCCCGGGGCGATGCGCGCCCTGGGGCGGTTGTTGTTGAGGTTGTTGTCGGGTACTTTTTTTCCTGTTGTTCTTCGCCGCGTTGTTGTTTTGCACCTTCTTCTCGAGCTGCGGAGCCGCCGGGCCGGGTCGCGGCTCCTCCCGAGCGGGGTCCGGCCCCGTCTCTCGCCTCCGTCCCTCACCTGCCGCTGCGCTCCTGCGGACGGGGCACCCAGCTCCGGGCTGGGGGTGTCCGTGTGCCCCCGATCCCCAGCACGGCGGGGAGACCTCCATCACTCACATTTTCCCCGCTCGCTGCAGCTGCGAGGCGAAGCAGCCTGCACTTGTAACGGGAGAGGGATGCGCAGGGGATATTTGAGAGCGCGGAGGTGCTCTAGGAAATTTCTCTCATCCTGGAGAAAGCGAAGCGAAGGGGATAGATGCTACTTCAGGGATAAAGAGTTTTCTGCGAGTGTCGCCTTGCTCGCTGTGGGTAAACAGCGCTGATGTTTCAGCTACAAAGCCCGGGGACCCAGATCTCTTTGGAGGGAGTGCGATCATCCCAGACGTAATCCTTGCTGCCTTCCGGGCTAAATTCGGGTAATTGCGTCGAAAAAAGTTAATAAAAGGAGAAAACGCTCTCCTGCGTCGGTACAGCAGCTCAGGATGCTCTCGGCTCACCTTACTGTTGTGATACTTTGGGATCAAACTCTTAAAACACAAGCAGAGGGAAATGAGTGCGGCTTCCTAGACGCAAATTAATTCTAATGTATCAAGAGATGTATGTAACTGTTTCTCTGTCAGTGGGTTATTTATCTCTTTTTATTAAGTTGTAGCAAACCTAATAGTTATCGTTTATTTTGAGATGCCGGATTATACTGAAAGGAAACAACTTTCGTTGTTTTCGCCTCTATCTGCGTACTGCTGGCTTCAAAGTGTTTTATTATCATTGCCGTTGCTCTTAAAACATTAAATAAGCTCTTAAAATACTAACGAGAGCCGGATCACCTGGGAGCAGGACATTTGTCCTGCCGAAACATCCGCCCGTGTGTGTGAGAGCAGAAATCTGGGATCATGTGAGCGTGAGCCGCTGGCAACTGCGGCTGCCCCCAAATCCTGCTGGCTTTCGGAACTCGCTTTTACCAAGAAGTTGTTGGACGCCAGCATGGTTTACTTTGCCTTGCAGTGTTTCGTGCGGGAGCTGGGGCTGGTGGCCGTGCTCGCCGTGCCTCAGCCTTGGGGTGCGCGGTCCCGTGTCCCCCCGGCAGCGCCCGCCCGAGCCTTGGGGCGCGGGGCCCCTCGTCCTCAGCTCATCCGTGGCCTGAATCCCTGAGATTAGTCCCGGATTAGGTGGTGGCAATTGATCCGCAGCTCCTCGCTGCCGCTGCGGCCGGGAGGCTGCGGGAAATCGTCTCTTCTGGGGGTGCAGCGAGCTGAGCCCCGGCGGGCGAGCGGTGCGATGGGCGCTGCTGCTGGCCGGGGCGATGGGACAGCGGAGAGGAGCACCCCAGGTACTGACCACTGCCACCAGATGCTGCTGTTGTCACTGCTACCGAGGATCTTAAGGCAGCGGCAGAAGAAAGGAAGTGACTTACCCTTTGCTGATATTCAGGGTGCTTTTTCCATCCCCCCGCCCCC
>NW_024526155.1:809157-1003888 GCF_017590135.1 Pyrgilauda ruficollis | reverse complement strand
CCCCCCCTCTTTTCTGAGTTATCAAATGACATTTGCTTATGCACAGCCGTGCACGTTTGTCTGTGGCATGAGGCCGCTGGAATGAAGCCAGGGATGGAATGGGCTGACTCAGTTTCCCTGACAGGCTGCAGGTACAGCGGCTGTAACTCCAGCATCAAACCGTGGCCCGGAGTGGCGCGGGAGGAGCCGTCTCCTGCTGCTTCTCCTTCGGATAACTCCGGCAGGTGCGGGGTGGGATCCGGCCGAGGATCACCAGCAGCGTGCTGTTCACTTGTGCCTGCCATGGAACAAGAGTTCTCCTGCTTCCTGGAGCCAGATGGGATTCTCTGGGAAACTCCAGAACCTCACACCAATCCCAACCCCATCGCTCCTGTCCGGTGCTGGTGGCTCAGCCCAGGGCTGGGCTGAGACTGTGTCTGCCTGAAAGCATTTCCACTTTAAAAAACTGCAGAGGAGGGTAGGGTGGACTGGAAAAATCAGAATTCTCCCACTATGGCGTGCAGATATCCCGGATAAAATCCATCTCTGGGAAGGACCTGAGCAAGGAGCACTTACAGGCTCTTTGCTGTCCTCCTGCTTCACCGAGTTAATGAAGGTGCTCTAAAGCCCTTTGATTTAAAAGCCTTATTTTGCTCAGGGTATTTTTGTTTGGTTTGGGTTTTTTCCCCTTTATTTATTTATTTCTTTAGGGGAGGCAGCAAAGCTGGGCTGTGCAGTGTCACTGTGCATAAATAACTCGCTGGGAGCACGGCGGAGCTCTGCCATCGCCGTGAGCTGCCTTAGCCCAGAGCAGCCTGAAATGTTAATGGAATTGTTTTGTGCACTTACTGGACATGATATTGTTACCAGGAGGTCTCCAATCTTGCCTGCATGCTGCAGTCAGCCACAATTCCTCTCTGCAGCTATGCAGGGGCCTATTGCACATCAGCATTTCCATTTCTGAAAGGACAAGGGATGTTTAGAGGGATAATGAAATGGGAGTGTGTGTTCAGCCCAGGCCTCCCCAGAAGGGGGGAATTTGCACTGTTTCTTTACCTGCTTCCACAGCATCCCTGTTTTCCCTGGAAGGGCTGGCCACTGGGAGGGAGGGAGGGAGGGAGGGAGGGAGAAGGTGGTGAGGGGCTGGACACCCACAAGTGGAAAACAAGAGCCCTCCTGCCCCATCAGGCAAGGTGAGAAGGAGCCCTCCCTGCTGCTGAGTGCGTTTGGTGAGGAGTTCTGATGGATCAGGAGTACGGGTGGCATCAAAGCTGGGGAAAAGCTTTGTGTAAACCAGTCCCTGCTACTGGTGATCCTGCATGGAGCAGCCTGCCATGGCAGCTGGGGAGAGGAGCCAGCCCCAAACTTCCTGGTGCCCAGGGAGCTGCTGCTCACAGCCTGATGCTCCTTGGCAGGATTTTTAGGGCTGCAGAGTGCTCAGCCCAAGGTGTGGGGCTGCTGAGGAGCCACCTGAGAGGACAAGCTGCAGCGGGCATTTCCCACTCTGGAGTACTGCCCCCCATCCTGTGGGCTGGATCCAGGACCTGCTCCATCCCTGGGACAGCAGGAACACCTCTGGTGTCTGCACAGTGGCCATGAGGGACTGGGGAGGTTCAGCTGTAAGTGTGAGGAGCCCTCATCCAACATCCAAACTGCGACACCCATCCCTGTCATCGGCCACCTGAGCACTGCTAAAGAAACACCTACCTCTGGTTTGGATTCCTTGTTTAAATTTAGGTCTAAACCCCTTTTTCTGTCCCCTCTGGCCATTTCCTGGGGCACTGGTACCTGCTGCATTCCCCTTCCTGCTTGCATGCCAGGAAAGCTTTCACAGGGCTTTGAGCTGCTCGTGTGCAGTGCCGGTGTTTTGGGGAGAGCAGCGTGTTCCTGCACCACCTAAGGGGGTCTTGCTCCCTGGTGGGGCATTTTCCCACCCTCCAATTGCTTTGAGAAAATGTGGGGGTTTTCCCACTTGAGCTCTAGGGAGATTCTGCAGCTCTATTTCACAGTAAGTAAACCACAGTATGGTAAAAAATGTGCATTTTAGTAACACCGAGGCTCGTTCTGCTCTTAGCAGAGCTTCAGTGACAGGATCTGCTGTGCTGGCTGATACACCAGCATGGAAGGGTTTTTCATAGATCCTAAATTGTGTTTGTGGATCTACAAAGCTCAGGAGGGAGTTTTTCCTTCTCAGTCCAAGCAAAATTGCCTTGGCAAGGGAGGCCTGTGACAGGAATCCTGCCAGAGCACGATACCCTGAGCTCTTTCATGCAGGGATGCTGGGATGCAGCAGGAGTGATTCTGCTCCCCAGGAGCATCTTTGGGGAGTGAATTATCATTTTTATTCTTCCTGCAGAAATAAATTTAAATATAAATTCTTCCTGCTTGCTTCTGGTGCTACAACGGTTCGACTGGGTTAGCACGATGCCCAATTTTCAACCAGGGGAATTGATGGGGATTGATGATGAGGAGGAGGAGGAGAACTCAACCTGGGAATACCAAATCCACACTGCTGTGAGATCCTGGAAGTGCCCGTGGTCCTTGGGAGCCCCCGTGCTGGGGGCTCTGTTATTAACCCTGCAGGATTTCTGTGGGATTCATCAGCACCATCAAACCTTTTCCCGAATTTGCCTTGCAGGATCCTGTGGCTTTGCCTCTCCAAACACAGCCTCTCTCTTGCCTTTTGGGCTAATAAATTGACAAAAGCTATTTTACCAATACACCATTAAAATCTACTATCATGTGACGGGTATTGGTCTGCAACCAATGCTCTCTTCTTTTAAGAACCCTTCAGAAATGGGGTCTGAACTGGTACGAGCCTGAGTCCATGTAGCTAATGCATTTCTGTGAAATGTTCTGGTTTGATTTTTACAATAAATTGTACATTGCAGTGATAAACATGGTCCCTTTTTCCTTGTTCCAGCACTGCTTTGCCATTCTGGAAGATAAAGTACATTCTTTCCCTTCCTACTTCCGAAGCCAACTCTGTTTTGAAGTAGCATAAATCTTTCTTTGGAGATGGAGGATTTTGGATGGAGAACAAAGTCCAGCAGATTTTTAATTTGGGGCCCATTTCATTCTCATTTGGCAGGCAGCTTCTGTTGATTTGCAAATGTAGATTTTTAATTTATTTTTTTCTTTTAGGCCCTGAATATGGGCAAGGGCTTCCCCTGAAAAGTGGTTGAGTTACTCAGTGGGACAGCCCTTCCTTCTCCAGAGTGGTCTTTGATGGGTTGCACAGCAGAAAGTGTTTGAAGCTCCATTTTTTTGCCTTGGGCTTTAAGTCAGGGATTGGGAGCTCAATAATGAATGTCCATCCATTCATAGAAAATGTTGTTCTCTCTGCATGCACGGAGGGGAGGCTTTAATCTGGTTGTTTTGGGAACAATGGGAGATGTTTTGAAGACCAGTCTGACTTGTGTGTAACAACATGTTTGTTTGGGCTGCTTCTGAATAACCTTGTCAAGGGCCTCATCCGTGGAAGTCCTTGTAGCAGAGGAGACATCAAGAGCCAAAAAATTCAGGATCAAAACTGTGCAAGTTTCTCTGATTTATTTGTGATTCTTCGAATCAATGATTGTCCCCTGAATCGGTGCTCTGGAGCTGTGGTTGTTACACCACCATAACTGCAGAGTAAATCCATGATCAGCTCTGCCTTGGACCTCTGAGCCTGCAGCAGGCACCAGGATCAGTTTGTGCATCCACGACAGAGAAACATCCTGTTAAAGTGAATTTTCTTGTACAGACCAGAGCACCCAATAACTTGGAGGGTACATGCTGATCCTTGTGCCAGGGCAGTGGGAGAGCACCTGGAACCCTGCAGAGCTCTTCCAGCTTTTCCTCCCTGTAAGGACAGGCACTGCCAGCTCCCTTCCTGGGGGTTGTCGTTTGCATTGTGATCTTTCTGCAGCATTTGCAGAAAAATCTCTGTTTTCGTGCTGCCTTCACTTTGCATCTCCTTCCTGCTGGCTACAAGGAGCAGGAGGTGAGGATGCTCCACCACCACAGACTGGCCCCACTGGGAGGGGGGAGTGTTTTCCCCTCGAGGTGCAATTTTTCCCTATTACCTTTGTACTCCTCTGGTTTTTTTTACAAAATGAGCTCTAAATGCTTTTACCATAAGTTGGGTTATATCTTGCAGTATAAATGAAGCATATAATTGTGTTTTCCTAACAGCTCCACATTAAAAATAAGTTATTGTGTTGCTAATGTGTTTTTCCTGACAATTTTCCATCCGGTGAGTGCGAGGCTTCTGTCTGAACTGTCATGTAGCAGCACCTCTGCCTCCTCTTGAGATCTTATTCAGTATTCCTCAAGTCGGGCTGAAGTGTTAGTGTGATTAGAGCTTTCAAACTATTAATTCCTAATTGGAGGTTTGAGCTCTAATGTTCCACCTTTGTGATTTTACACTCGTTTTAATATAATTAAATAATGCATAATGTATGTTCTATAATATTACACATAAATTATAGATGGCATACACTATATTCTATGGTGTACATAAATTATCTATTATCTAATATATGATAGAAATTATATTATGCATTATATATTATATATTATATATAATTATAGTAATTGGGGATACACAGCTCAGCTTCAGCAGGAAGAAATCTCTCAAAACTTACTGGAACAAGCACTGATCACACCACTCTTTAAAAAATATTAATAATAAAAAAAGATAGAAAACAGCATTAAATCACCTGATTTTACAGCTGTATGACCAGATTGAAAAATATCTTAATTATCTGCCTCCCCCCCCCCACCTTTTCCTATTGTTTCCCTCTGGAGGTTTTGTTCTGATGGATGCCATTTCTTCCCTGAAAAATGGCCCTGGCTGCCGCCGTGCTGCAGGCAGAATCTCTGCGTTGTGCCACAGAACCTCTCCCCGCCTCCCCCATCTTTTGCATGGATTGCTTGACCTCTGCAGATATAATTAAATCTCTTCCTGACGACTGTGAGATTGCAGCTCGGCTCCATGGCGAAGGGAACCGGGAGGGAAGTGTTAAACGGGGCCTGAGCCAGGAATTGTTCTTGTGGAGAGATTATTGGTTTGTGTTGGTCGCTGCACGTGGCTTCAGAGGAACCTGATCTGCAGAAATCAGCCCAGCCTTGGTCCGAGGCAGCTTCTTGACCTCTAATTCTGGGCTCGACCTGGACACGAAACAATTTTGCCAGTGTTTAAAATGTAGAAGATTTAATTTTTTCTGTTGGTTTGAGGACTCAGCCCCTTGCTCTCATGCTGCCTTTTTCCCCCTGGGTTTCTAAGGATCTCATGACTTAGCAGGTGCAAGGAAAGGGGGGTGACAGCATAAGGACCTGTGTGCAGAACTTGCTGCAGCTCTGCTCTGAGCCTCTTCTCCCCATTCCCAATGAGCATCATCTTCCAGGCAGCAGAGACCCCCAGCCTGGAGGAGAAGGTCTGGGGCAGCCCTGGCACTCTGGTGCCCAGGGGAGGTGCAGGACAAGCCCTGGCACGTGCCACCCTCCCCTCTGGTGCCGTGCCACCATCCTCACTGTCACCCAGGCTGTGTTTTCCCCACAACTCCATGGATCCTGTTCCACTCCCAGTGGCAAGGAGCCCTTTTTTCTCAGATTAGCTGGATCACATCAGCAGGTTTCTCTTCCTACAAAACCTGCTGGTGAGTCAGAGTTTCCATCCCCATCTGGGCTCCTCAGGGAGGCTCCATCCCCTTTCTTCCCGGCTGTCTGCCTGTGCACCGTGCTTTCCTTTCCACTTTAGAAAAAACAATCACCTTCTTCTCCATCTCTGTTCTTGCCAGTGGCCAAGGTTGGGAGATAAGAGCTGTGTCATGGCTCTGCCTTTTATCCTCTCCAAGAACTGGCCAAGCTCTCCCTCTCCAGAAGCAGCAGCTCATTTCAGGGCCCCCCAGACATGTGGGGGTTATTTTAAGAATAATTTGAGCCACCCTGAGCACTGAGTATCTGTTGCAGGAGATCCAGGCCTGTGGAGAAGTGCAAGCAGAGCCTGGGACATCTGAAAGGCTTCTCTCTCCCAAAGATGTGGATCTCCACATTTATACCCATGAAGGAAGTTTCACCTTTCCAGGCAGGTTCACCCAGCTGTTTATTCCTGAACATCTCCCTCTCCCTGGAAAACCGGTAGGGCTGTGCAGGCTATTTAGGAGTTGCCAAGCCTTTTGAAAACCCTCAAATTCAACAGTTTTAGTGTGAAGGATGATGCTGGGAAGGGGAGGAGAGTGTCATGGAGAGCTTGGCCTCGTGTGGATCTGGTGGGGCTCAGCCCTGTTCCAGCAGTGCAGGCTGAGCTCCCTTCTCCCCTGAGAGCCAAACCCGTGGTCAAGGATGAGCTGTTTGATCCCATCCCTTTGTTCCACCCTCACCTCTCCTTTATGCAGAGGGGAAGATGCTCCCAGGGACCTCTGTGGTGCTGGGAGGGCACAGGGTGGGCTGCTGAAGGCCCCCAGCATGAGAAGGACTTGGAGCTGCTGCAGAGAGTCCAGAGGAGGCCACGGAGACCCTCCCAGGGCTGGAGCCCCTCTGCTCTGAGCCAGGCTGGGAGAGCTGGGAGGGCTCACCTGGGGAGGAGAGGGGTCCAGGGAGAGCTCAGAGCCCCAGCCAGGGCTAAAGGGGCTCCAGGAGAGCTGGAGAGGGACTGGGGACAAGGGATGGAGGGACAGGACAAGGGGCAATGACTTCAGGGGTGCAGGGTTAGATGGGATATTGGGAAGAAATTCCTCCCTGTGAGGGTGGGCAGGCCCTGGCACAGGGTGCCCAGAGCAGCTGTGGCTGCCCCTGGATCCCTGGCAGTGCCCAAGGCCAGGCTGGACAGGGCTGGGAGCAGCCTGGGACAGTGGAAGGTGTCCCTGCCATGGCAGGGGTGGAATGAGATCGAACACAAACCATTCTGTGATTTTTGTTGCATCACTTACTAAACCCTAACTTTTTTATTTCTTTTTTTTTTATCAATAAATAACAGATCCATTCCCTGTTTCTTTGTTTTCTTGGGTGCTTCTTTGAACAGAGGGGTTTTATACACTGAGCCATCTCAGAACATTTTGCCTGCAGTGGAAGAATGATGTATTTTTAGGAAATTAGATCCGTTGTCCCTACTGTCAGAAGAGGGGCAGTGTACCCTGGAGTCCTCAACAAAAAGAAGAGAAACTTTGACAGCATGGAAATGAAATGTATGAAAACCTTAGTGAATTCTAGCTGAATTATCTTGGTTTGCTTCAGCTTATGCAATGGCCCAAAAAAGCATTGGAATATCGTATGAAGAAGAAAAAGCAGAAATACTGGGAGGAGGGGACATAAAGAACAGAAACTGGGGCTTGTAGCAATGGAAAATATTCCTCCCCATCGGATCCTGCTCTGTTTGTTCATGCTCAGCCCAGGGAGGCAACTTTTCCCCTGCCACATTATCTTGTCTCTAAATAGCGTTCAAAGGAGAAGAAGAATGTGCTGTTAAAAATATCAAACTTTTGGGAATGGCTGGCAGACTTTAGCACTGATAAGCGTTGTTGATTGAAGATCAAACAGCCCTGGAAGAAAAACCTTCCAGCAAGCACCGTGGGTCCAGCCCTGCAGCCAGACAGTGAGGTCAGCCTTCAATCCAGGGATATTTAGGGACTGACACTGGAATTATGGTCTGGGCTCTCTACCCCAGACGGATGTTGGTGACACTGTGGTTTAAACTTGATAAATCTGTTCAAGCTGAGACCAGCATTTATTACATGCCAAGAGTTTGCATTAGTAGGTGGTAGCTTTATATATCTATTTTTTCCTTCATTTAATATAAAGAGAAAAGGCTGCAGGTCATAATGTGAACTGAAGACTGCTGGCATTTGTTTTTTAATTAATTGACAACCTGCATTTCTATGTCAAGGTTGCAAATTAATAGTGGGTGGCCATCTGTTTGCAAAGCAGATAGTTCTGGCTGTGCCAAACATGTGGAGTATTTAACCATTTGATTTTAATCAGACTAGAATGGTGGCTTTTTGAACACTCTATTAAGTTGGGTTTTCCATTTAAGAGTTGGGTGTTGAAAAGGTGAAAAGTATTGAAATGGCCTTTTTAGTTCATAAACTTGCAGACCTTTAAGTGAGTTGTTTGGCATATTTGGCCTTCTTTTTAGGAGAGGCCAAATCCTGGTGGGAATAACAACATGGAGCTTCAATCACCTGTGCAAGGGGGGTACTAAATTTGTGCAAGAGCACCAAAGAAAAAAATACATGTTAAAAATCATAATGTAGCTCAGGCTGGAAGGGACCTCTGAAAGTGTATTTGAACTAATTTCACAGCACCTTCTGGGATTGAGATGGCAGGAAAGAAAAATATCAATAGATTTTCTGCTCTAATACAGTGAGAGTCTCAGTGGTGGTGCCTGCAATCAAATGCTAAATAGAAAGTTTGCAATAAAAAGGGCTTTAGTTAGAATTAATAAAATGTGAAATGCCTCGTTCTTTGGAAAACATGTGGTATTGACTGAGATTTAGAATATGTCCTGGGAGCAGGGATCTGGACTGCAGGCTCCAGAGCTGACTCTGGCGTCCTTTCCCTGCATGCATTAATATTATTTATTTATTTATTTATTATTTTTAAATTTTAATTTTGCCTGGAAAGGTCACAATGTGCTAGTTGGAGAGGAAATAAGCGAAGAGCTGGAATCAAGGGCAGACTTGCACAAAATTATCATCCTCTTTTCCCACTCCTTCACCTTCCTGTGCTGTGCATGGCAGGGACATGATCTTTAAGGTCCCTTCCAACCCAAACTGGATTCTAAACCAGGATCCCCGTATCACAGGCAAATCCAAGTTTATCATGGAAACTTTCCTGATAAGTTTGATTTAAGTCCTGCTATCCAGAACTGCCCTCCAGAAGCTGCATGTGAAGTCACAGGTAGTTCCCATTTTCAGGAAAGCACAGCAGAATTCTCTGGGAAATGTGGATTTTAACACCCTCTTCTTTTGAGGAATTCTCTTCGGATGTTCTGAAGCTCAACTGGGGCTTCTCATTTGCTGCCAGAGCTGGAAATCTTGGATAGCTCAGAGGCAGGAAGAGCCTGGTGCTGGATCTGGGGCTTGAGCTTGTGTCACTGTCATCGTGCCATGAGCACGGGCACGGTGCCAGCTTGGAAGGGATGCTCTGCTTGGCACTGAAAGGTCTCGAGAACAGGCTGCTTCCTCGCTTAGCGCAGATGCAGCAGGAAGGCTGCAGGACCCACAGGCTCCTGGAGGGCTGCTGAGGCTCTTCCCACCACTGGGACACCAGGCCACGGTGCTGAGGGTCCAGAAGTCCTCAGAAGCTGTGAGATAGGGCTGGTGGTTGATGTGCTGCTCTCTGGGTGAGGGCATGTGCTTCCAAAAATGTGGAGATGTGGTGCTTGGGGATGTGGTTTAATGCTGGCCTTGGCAGTGCTGAGTTGATGGTTGGGCTCGATGATCTTGGAGGTGTTTTCCCTCCTCTAGGATTCTCTCATTCTCTGGTGGCAGTGTGGGACATACAGCAGGACAGGGGCAAGCTGGGCCACATGAAACTCATCCCTTTGGCCATTGTGGAACCACTCACGAGGCCAGTGGGGTGATCCAGCCTTCTCTGGGGCTTTTTCTGGATTTGGTTTGGGATTCTTGGGGCTGTGCCTTGCCAGGCCAGAATGATCCTTATGGGTCACTTCCAACTCGGAATGCTCTGTGACAAACATAACCTCCCAGAGAGAAACCCAGCAACACCAGGCCGAGTTGAGTTAAAAATAAAGAAGTTTGTGTGACTGAAGGTTTCGGGGCGCGGTGCGTTGCGGGTGCAGTGATGGAGCCAGGCTCTGCAGGGCGGGTTGGCCAGTGAGCTCCATGCCTTTGGGACCCTGCCTGGGCTCCTCTGAGCCCCAGAGCCAGTGGGAGCTGCTCATCCCTCACAGCCCTGGAGCCCCGTGAGGCTCAGCTTTCCCTGGCCATGACTGAGTGCGGCAGGCGTGACTGGAGCGCCTTGAAGCGCAAAGCTGGGTCCCACGGGGGTGGGAAGGAGGTGACAACAGAAAGTTTAATTCCCTGCTGGTCTCAGCCACGATTCAGGCTTGGCTTCCCTCTGCGGAGGCTTCCCCTCTCCCTCTGCTGTCCAAGTGTTGCTTCTTTTGCATTTGTTATTTATTTTCTTCCTAGCCCGGGGGCTGCTGCGAGAGGTGTCTCTTTGCTCTGCCGGCTGTTCCTGATGCTTCCTTTTCCTTGCTGATACCAATTGTTTCTGCCAAGAGCGCTCGCTGGTGTTATGTAAACCTCGAATCACACGCTAACGCTCCCACCCGGGGGCTCCCACAGGCGCTGGGTGGGATTCGCCCCCGCGCCGGCTCCGCTGCCATCAGCCCGCTGCTGTGCCAGGGTCCCTGCGCTGCTCAGCCCGGGCTGGCTGGCACCGGCCACGACCACCCGGCCACGACCACCCGGCCACGACCACCCGGCCATCTGGGCCAGCATCACTGCTGTTGCTGGCGGCTTTAGTGGGGCAGGAAAGCTCCCTGGGCTGGGATGGGGCTGTTTGCGGCGCGGTACCTGCGGGGCAAAGCTGCGCTTTGGGCACATTTTGCGGGTTTGTAGCAGTTTTTGTAGTGGTGTTGGCGGGTGCTGTGGGAGGGTTCTGCTACCACTTGGTGCATCTCCACCCCGCCCCTGCCCTCGGTCCAGGGCAGAGCCTGCCTGAGCAGTCCCGTGCTTGCTGGTGGAATCGGAGCTCCTGGAGGATCGTTATGGAGACACCCTGTTCCTGCAAGGCTCCTGGGTGGGCACCTCTTCTCCTCAGCCAGGTGGTGTTCTGTCCAAAGCAGTTATTTACCTGGAAAGTGACATTAACAAAATTCTAATGAATTTCCAAGTGCTGCTTTGTGTGGTTTGGCAGCCAGGATTCTCTCAAAGCAGAAAGAAAATAAAAGAGAGATCCACCATTGCTGTGTGCCCAAGCTCTTCCCCATCCACTTCACTGCTTTTGAGAGATTAAAAAGAGATTAAATCCTGCTGAGCTGGCAGGTGATGTTGATGAATGTTTGGAGGGGATTAGGATAAATCCATTCCTCCTTGTGATTTAGCTCAAGATTTGAACTCATTGATAAAATTTGTCCAGGTTTTACCTCTGAAACCTCCTTTGAGCTGGTGAAGGTGTAAATGAAGGCAGAGTTTGTTTTTGGAGCAGAAAGGATAATGAATTAGCCTTTGTAAGGTGATGAAGGCTTAAGATTGCTGTGCATCTACAACTGTTGCAGTGTCCAGTTAATCCTCACTGCCTCAGACCTAGAGGATGCCCAGGCTGGCTCCTTGGCTGGGGCAGTCTGCCCTGAAGCTCCTGCTGTAGTGCAGCACAGCTGTGAGATGCTCTGCAACAACCAACCTGCCTGTGGAAGACACTGTTTCCACGTGAGACTCGAGTTCCCACCAAAAAATGCCATTTCTCAAACTAGGATGGCATGGACCCAGCTGTGGACTGGGGCTCAGGGGCTACATCCAGCCAAAGCTGTGCTGCTGTTCTGGCACTGTTTGGGTTCTGTGGTGGCACTGCAGCGAGACAGGAGGTAAAGAGGATGTCCTGGCAGCCTCCAGCAGCTGTTGGACCTTCTGGTCCTCCATGCACCCTACAGCATGGGAGCAGGGATGGTGGGACTGCAGAGGGTGCTCCTGCCAGGTGTCCCAGCACCCAGAAAATGGTCCTCAGAGGAGCACTGAAAGCAGCAGTGCTGCCATTTGGGCTGGGGACCAGGGCTGGGACTGGCAGCAGCGTGTGCTGGGTGTCCTGCTGGGGCTGCAGGAGAGGATTCCAGTTCCAAGGATATATTTGGAACAAGGCTCAGCATCAGCACTGAGTGGCTGTCCTGGTGCTGGGAGGAACAACCTTCACTGCTCTGTGTTGCCCGTGCTCAGTCCTTGAGGCACAGGAAGATCTGCTGGGAGGGCAGGAGTGCAGTGTGGAGCCTCCAGCCTGTGGGAGCTTTACAAACCAGGGCAGGGCATTGCTGCCAGCGCTCTGCACTGCCCGTGGCATCCATGGCCAGGCACGGGGGGGAAAAGCTCTGTGCAGAGCCACTTGGGTGGTTTTGGTGAAGAGCTCCCACTGCTGCCCTGTTTGGATCTTCCCCTGAGACTGCCCTTTCCAGAGGGCATGGCTTGGTCACCTCAGCCTTCCATCCCCCTGTGCCCAGCTCAGGTCTCAGTTTCCCTGCATGGAAGGAGTGGTAACTCTGGGAGAGCAGCTTTGCAGGTCTCTGTGCTGCTCAGCAAAACTGACATTTAGAAATCACCTGGGTACAGGTGAAGGTGCCAGGTGGCTGTTGCTGAGTGTGACCTGGAGCTGCAGGCTCTGTAAAACAGGGCTGAAGTCAGAGATGGTCTGAAGAAGCAGAGTTGTGGCATGGAGGATACCAGGATCAGGCTTGTTCCCTGAGGAGCAAATCCTCTGAGCTGCTTTGGATTTTTGCAGCGATAGCAGCAAACACAGCCCCCTCCCAGTCCTTAAGGATGCTGGTGGGATGGGTAGGAAGCCTGATAATGTCACAGACAACTGGGAATACTTTCAAGAACATAACTGGGAACAATTTAGAAATCATTTCGAAAGAAAGTTTTTTTTTTTCAGTGTGTCATTGGAATGTATGCTTTTCTAGAAAGTAGGAGGAAAGAGAGCTTGAAATTAAATGTATTATTAAACAGACCTTTCTTAACTCTCATTAAGGAAGAGGATTTGGAGGGAAGTGTCTTCCAGTTTCTTTATCATGTTGCTGCACAAGCTGGTGTTTGCCAAGCTGGTATTCTTGACTTCTTCAAGAAGAGCAAAAATGGAAGTTAAATTCCTTGTATATTGGAAAAGAATATTTGGTATCTGTTGTTTGTGATGATGGTAGTCTGTTTAAAATAAAGTTACCTTTGTATTTGCTTAGTTTGACTCTAAACAGGAAAATAATGGCTTTTGTAATGTCTCTATTAGAGGAGTATTGTTTGAAAGCACTTTGGGCTTACATTAGTTGAGTGCAAAATGAATTCCTGCTCTGGAGCAAATAAACCCCAGTGGGGCTGGATGCTGGGAGCTGCCAGTGTGATGTGGGGATGTGCATCACAGAGGCCTCTGGGGGCCAGTTCTTGATGTAATTCTTCATGCTCCTCATCTTCCCTCCTCCCTTCACTCACCTCAGTGATGCAGCATCTCACCCCAACAAACTGGTTTCACGTTTGCATCTGAGACTGGGGGCACTGGGCAGCGTGAGGAGGGGGCCAAGAAGCTTTTCAGTGCTTTGAATAAAGCTTCTCCATGTGTCAGCACGTGAGTAAACAGACTTTGGTGAAATATCCTTTATTTTCTCATCTGAACACCAACAAACACCTGCAGTTTCGGGGATTTCTTGGTTTTCTTTTTTCCTAACTGTGATGGGAAAACGGGAAGCAGAAGGAAAATGCTCACTGGTGGTGCTGGGTGAGTGAGGAATTGCAGGAGTAGCTCTGGGGTGTATGAGGTGCCTTGCACGAGCGCCAGAGGCAGCTCCCAGAGCTGCAGATGCACACACAGGGTGTGAGCTGAGGCTGCTGGAAACTCAGCACAGTTTGGTTTTCCAGCAGTACCCAATGATGTGGCTGCCCTGGATCCCTGGCAGTGCCCAAGGCCAGGCTGGATGGGGCTGGAGCAGCCTGGGACAGTGGAAGGTGTTCCTGCCATGGCAGGGGGTGGGATGAGAGGAGTTCTAAGTTCCTTCCGACCCAAACCATGCTGGGATGATCTGTGTGACAGATCAGCAGCAGGAACTAGGAGCACAGCATCTGGGACCTCTGCTGTCCCCAGGCCCACTGCAAGCAGCTGCTCAGACCTCAGTGTTCAGTTTAGTCACACAACAGCCTGGTGGGGGACACATGACACATGAAATCAGGACCACCTGCTTGCCTCTTTTCACAGAAAATAATGAGGAGGTTTTCATAAAAAGCAGCTAAATGCATTAGGAAGAGAAGCCAAGATCCCTCTGTGCAAAGGTGTCGATGCTTTTATTTTAAGCTGACTGTTGCTTTTAGTTTGTTATCTACAAATTATGAAATGTGGGTGGGGATGACTCTGGTGTGCTGCTGGAGGGATTAGAGCAGGAGGTGTTTTCAGTGCAGAGCTGGGTGGGATGTGCAGCTGGGCAGCTCTGGACTCTGCAGCTCTGTCCCACAGCTTCCCCAGGATGCAGCATCCCAGTGCTTGTTGTGGCAGTGCCCCTTTTCTGTTCCAAAGCAAAAATGAGCTCCTGGCTGGTGTGAAGCCATGAATTTGAGGGATAAAATGCTGTGCAAGCTCCTGCTCCTCCATAAGGGGGTCAATAAAGATAGGGACAAACTTTTTAGGCAGGGCCTGTTGCTACAGGACAAGGGGTGATGGTTTTAAACTAAAAGAGGGTCAAATTAAACTGGATATAAGGAAGGGGTGTTTTTTTGGGTTTTTTTACAATGACAGTGGTAAAATGTAAGATTATGCCCTTTTCTGACCCAGAGATGAGGCAACTGAGAGGCATTTTAAAAACTTTCATTCTATTTTCAGTCTTATGTGAAGGGTGAGACAATACAGATCTTATAATTCATGCAATACAGATGTTATAATTAATACAGATTAATTAGATGTTATAATTTTTCTACAAATTCATTTCCTACAGTAAAACACTGGCACAGGTTGCCCAGAGAAGCTGTGGCTGCCCCATCCCTGGACATGTTCAAGGCCAAGATGTGGCTTGGAGCAGCCTGGGATAGTGGAAGGTCCCTGCCCATGGTAGAGGAGTGAAACTGGATGTGCTTTAAGGTCCTTTTCAACCCAAAGCATTTTTTCTGGCAAGGATGTGCCCAGAGGATGCAAACCTCCCTGGCTGCTTTGCAGGCAGATGCGTGGTGCTGGCTGTGGAGCCTCCAGCTCTGCATGAGCACAGGACACGGAGGAGCTCTGCTGGCTTCCTCTGTGGCTCCTGTGGGTTCAGAGCTGTTTCAGCTTAGGACCTGGGCTGTTGGGTGCTACTGCAATGACGTGTGGCCAGCAGAGTTTTGAGGCCACAGCTGAGAAATGTCCTGCTGGGCACCTAAGAAAGGATGGTTCCTAAAAATTATAGCTAAGGTGGACAAAGAGTGTGGATATGTGGGTGTATAAGGGACAGAAATCCTACTGCTACCAGGGAATTTTTCTCCAGGGTTATTTTTCAGAGGAATCTCAGTGCTGTGGGTTCTGCATCAGCAGTGGGTGTGACACGTGGTACCCAGAGCAGAGCAGGGCCCTGTCCTGTGTGCTGGGAGAGGTGGCTGACACCAGACTGCTCCTCCCTGTCCTGCAGCCAGGGAAATCTGTGTCCTTGCAAGCCATGGGCTTGGTGGGATTGCAGCTGGGCTGTGGCCTCTCCCTCTGCTGCCATGGGGAGTTTGCACTCTGGGCAATCATTAGATAAGCATATGAAAGCACAGGGGTGATGCAGGTGAGAAAATGTGGTTTAAGCTCAGCTTTAGCTCCAGAAGACCTCTGAGAACATTGATGCCATCAGCATCCTCCAGCTGTGTCACACAGGGGCTGATGCAGCCGCCGCTGGTTTGCATCAGTCAGCAGCACTGACCTTGGAAGAGACTCTGAAACAAATGGGATTGGTCAGACATCCCTGGTGGGTTGCAAAAAATGTGGCTTCAGACATAAAAGAGTCAATTGTACCTCAGAATCCCCAGGCACTGCGGTTGATTAATTTGTGGAGTGAGTTCCTGGAGCGTGCTGAGGCTCGTGGCTTTGGTTTTACCAAAATCAACAAAGCTGAAAAATTCATCAATCCTATTCCTTCCTCCCAGTGACCACACACTTGGCAGAATTCCTACATTTTTCCTTCCTCTTTCTCTGTGTGTGAGGTTTCCCACCTTCCCACATGAAGGGCTGCAGGGATCAGGATGCTGCCTGTGCTGTGGGAGCCCTGGACACTGCTCTGAGCCACGATGGAATGGAGCTGCAGCTCTCCAGGATGCTCCCTGTTCAGCATCTTGTCTGGTTCTTTTCCTTTTGGAAAACTGAGGGAAAAAATAGTAAAAGAGGAACTTACCCATTGTCAGGCTCTTGCCTTGCTCCAGTGGTGAGAGGGTTAATGGAGGGGTGGCCACTGGACTGGTCACCACTGTCCCCGTGGGTTTTGCTGAGTTCCCAGCAGTGAAATTCAGAGCTGGACTGAGATCCATGTTGCCGGTGAAGATCATGGATTGCACAGCTGCCCTGTGCCCATAAAACCGTGGCTGAGCAGGGAAGGCTGGTGCTGATAGAGGGAATTTCCCCAGGGTGGCCAAGTGACTGCTGAGTGGTGGATCAGAGGAGGCTCCCTGGAGCCCCCACAGGAGCCAGAACCTGGGGTTGGCTTGGATTGGTGTCTCTGCATCTGCCTGGGGATGGGGGAGCCGTGGAGGGGAGGAAGGGATGAAGATCAGCGCAGTTTGTCCAACAGGAGCAAGCACCTGGCTGTGCAGATACTCTTCTGATGCATTTCCAGACAAAGGACTGCAAAGATCAACCACAGACCAGAGCAGAGCCCCCACTCCTGTGCCCCTGGCACAGAGGAGGTGCCCAGATCCATCCCCAGGCCTGGCTCTGGTCCTTAAAGAAGCCTTCTCTGATACTCTGGGGCTCCAGCTCGTGTTCCCACCTTCACTGATCCTGAGCACCAAGGAAAGTGTGAATGGGAAGGAAAGCAGTGCCAGTTTACCACATTTATAAATTTGATATGAGCAGACTTTAATAATGGAAAAAAAAAAAAAACACCCAAAAAACCAAAAACAACCAAAGAAAATCTAGCATGAAGTGCACGAGAGGGGTGGATTTAAGTGCTATTAAGAGATTACTGGTAATGCCCAGCTGTGTGTGTTGGTTCAGCTGCCAGGCAGCACAGCCTCATTCCTCGTGCAAGTGCAGCTCATCCCTGAGCTGTGGAGCCCCATCTCTTCTCAGCAAAGTTCCTCTGGTGTCCCCATCTCTATCTTTTCCTCTCTGCTTGTCCCAGCAGGCTCCCTAAGCCCTGCCAGCAGCATCCACAGGGATGGCAAGGAAGGTTTCCCTGGGATGTCCATTCTTTGGTGAAGATGCCACTTGCTGTTGGACATGGACCTGCAGCCCTAGAGCTCCTGGTTTTGAGGAGTGAAACAGCTCCTGGCACTGCTCCTACGTGTGCCAGGCCTGAGGTCAGGGTGAGGAGCCTGGAAAGTTTGTGTTCACCTGCTTTAGTTTAATCCCTCCACATTTCCCATCACAGCTCCTTGATAATGATGATGATGATGATGAGTGCTTCTCTCCACCAAGTCACTTTTGGTGGTGAATTAAATCATGGCATCCCCCCCTCCCCTTTCCAGTACTCAGTGCTCTGAGCTAAATTAGAATAGCAGCCTTTTCAAACCATTCCCTTAATAAAAGTATTTAGTTAATAGATGATGCATAGCTCACAGAGCTTGCAAGAATCTGACACAGGGTATCACAATATTATGATATTTAACAGCAAAACCTACTGCATTATCAACTTACCTCTATAGCATGGAGGAGGCAACAGCTGAGGCATAAAAACTAATGCTTCAGTGTGACAGAGCTAAAATTGAACTTGGCAATTACTGCGTGCCTGATTCGCAGTATTGTGAAGTGAAGCTACTATATAAATCAGCTCCAGTAATCACAGGGTTTAAAATTAGTCAGTTACTATTAACTCTGCCAGTGTTAGCATATGCTGAAGAATTATAAAAGTGAAAGGTATGGAATATCTAAAGTACAGGTTTAAAGTAAACCACTTGAACAAGCTCCCAGTGGGAGGATTTGAAGTTCATGCAGAAGTAAGGTTTTGGATACTCTGACAAAGGGTTGTGGAACACATTTAATTGCACATTGCTGTCTAATCTTTTGAATGCTTAACATCCTTTCGAAAGCACCTTTTCATGTTCCCAAGACTTTCACAGTTCACAGAGGGTAGAGTGATGATTGAATTTAATTTTTCCTCCCCTACAGGATTTTTTTTCAGAGCAGCGCAATTCAAATAGTTCGCAGAGCTCTTCAATGCCAGGCATAGAAAAAAGGAAACAGCAGGATAATGTTTAAAAATCATTACGGGGAAGTGAAAGGCTGCTCTGAGCACAGCACAGAAATTAGCAACTGCTATGATTGCTAAATTTTTATTCCATGCAAAATTCATGGAATTTGCTGCTATAAAAAATAGGGGAGTCAAGTTATTTAATAGGATTCTAAATTATGTAGGATGCACAAATATTTTATATGGGGCAGGGAGCTGTGTGTGTTTGTGTAGGAGCTGGGAGCAGCTCTGCTGGGGTCAGGTGGCTCTTGCTCTGTCCAGTCCTGCTCCCCCATTCCTCTGTTTCATAGCAGTGATTTTAGCTCCATTTTGGAATTAACTCTGTTTTGGCCTCAGTGACACCCGGCTGTGATGAATGTGCTTGGGTTTGTCACCTCTGAAGGCTTCCTAGGCAGGGTGGGGACAAGCTGCTGCCTGCAGCAGGGTCTGTGCCCTTGCTCCGTGCCAGGGACGTGTCACACGTGGCACCTCTTCTGGTCACAGGGACCTCGTGCTTGTGGCTTTTGTTGCCTGCTGTCCCAGGGTGATTCTGAACGAGTGTCTCCAGGGTCAGAGCGGTGGAGGGGGTGGCACAGTCCCCTCGGGGCTGTCAGCCTGCCCCGGGCTGCTCCTGAAGGATGCTCTGGCACTTGGTGTCATTTCAAACGCCTCAGTCCCTGGTTTGTCCCTCCTGCATCCCCTCCAGGGAAGGTGGCTGCAGGCTGGTGGGGTTCCCTAGCTGGAAGCTTTTGCTGCCAGTGGATCTAACCCTCTGCTTCCTTACCTTCCCCACAGCTCAGGCTGAGCCCTCACACCCCACAGCAACCCCAGCTCTCCTGCAAGGCAGCTCCAGCCCTGGCCTTGCTCTTTGCATGTCTGACCTTCAGATTCCCAGAGAAGTCACCATGGCTTTTGTGGGTTTCCTTTCCCTGCTTGCCTCCTGTCCATACTGTTTTGTTCAGCCACAGCCACATCTGGTTTTCCAGAATAGGCACCTTGTGTCTTGTTTCTGACTCCAGTGAAGTGGAAACGTTGCAGCAAATCTGTGCTTCAGTCTTTCTTTACTTTTAGTCCCCCCATGTGTCCTAATTATTTAGTGCAACTTGTTCAGCCAGTGGTTTTGAAGATGCTCCTGCTCTGGCAGGGATAAAGATCAGATGAGACTGGGTTTTCTCTCTCTTTTTTTTTTTTTTTTTCCCTCTTTCTTTCTTGCTTTTTAAAATAGAGAAGCCAAAGCAGTGGCAGCAGCTGGACCATGCCATGCTCCTGGCAAAGAGCACACATGAAGATGCTTTGTTAATCAAAGTTCAGCCTGATCAAAAGGAATTACAGAGTCACAGAATGGTTTGGGTTCAAAAGGAACTTAAAGCTCAGCTCATTCCACCCCTGCCATGCGCAGGGACACCTTCCACTAGCCCAGGCTGTGGAAGGTGACCCTGCCTGTCCAGCCTGGCCTTGGACACTTCCAGGGATCCAGGGGCAGCCCCAGCTGCTCTGGGCACCCTGTGCCAGGGCCTGCCCACCCTCACAGGGAAGAATTCCTTCCTAATATTCCACCTAACCCTGCCCTCTGGCAGTGGGAGCCATTCCCTGTGTCTTGTCCCTCCATCCCTTGTCCCCAGTCCCTCTCCAGCTCTCCTGGAGCCCCTTTAGGCCCTGGAAGGGCTTTGAGCTCTCCCTGGATCCTTCTCTTCTCCAGGTGAGCCCCCCCAGCTCTCCCAGCCTGGCTCAGAGCAGGGGGGCTCCAGCCCTTGGAGCATCTCAGTGCCTTCCTCTGAACTCCTTCCAGCACCTCCACGTCCTCCTCACACTGGGGGCCTCTGGTGGGTGCAGCACTGCAGGTGGAGTCTGAGGAGAGCAGTGAAGGGGCAGAAGCCCCTGGCTGTCCCTGCTGCCCCTGCTGTGGGATGAGCCCAGAGGGATGGGGAGGGGAGCACCAGGGGCTGTTTGGGTGCTGCACTGATCACAGAGTGTCCCTGTGCTCTGTGATAAAGACTGAAGGCTGTGAAGGTCACTGTGCTCTGATGAGCCTGTTTGCCATCCCACTGGGGACTTTGCATTTTGGAAATAGGCTCTGTTATTGGCCTCGCTACTTTATCAGTCAGAGTTAAACCTTGCTGCCTTCCATTAGAGGGTTTTGAAATATATAATTTTCAATTGACTGGTACAGGGTAAATTGCCCCCATTCTCTCTGCCAATAACTTTAAGATTCATGAAGAATTTATCAGTACATTTAACACTTCCACTGAAACTCTATTTCGGAGGTTATGGAAATGAGCTACAAATGAAAGTCACAATTCAGAAAGCAGGAAACATGCCTGTGAGTGAGGAAAAAGCTGTCACTGGCATTGTGAAGAAAGAGAGGTATAAATAGGGCACTGGGTTAGAAAGCAGGAAACCTGCATGCTGTGGGTTTTACTTGGAATTTCTTCTGGTGACCCCAGATAAGATTGTTAACCCTTGGCTCTGCAGGCAGCTGGATGTGCTCACTCTGGGCTCTGCTCCTGGCTTTTGGGATTGTCTGCATGAGCTGCCTGTTTGAAAGGGGAGCCACTCCATCAATCATGGCCCTGTGGTTTTTGTGCTTAGCAAGGATCACTTCACCAAAGAGACTGGATTTCTCAATATTTCCTGTGCAGTCATATTTAGCCTTGTCCCCAGCACTGCACAGCCTGGGGAGAAGGAGCTCAGGGAGAAGGGTCTGTCCTTGTGAGCAGCCAGGGGAGGCTGGGTGGGGTCACAGCCATGAGGACAATTCCTGCTGGAGATGAACTTGTGTCGATGTGTTCGTGGGTCCCAGGACAAGGGAAAAGATTAATCTGAGTCCATATTTCTTAGAAGCCTGATTTATTATATGATGATATTATATTATATTAAAAAGTGCTGTATTAAAGCTATACTAAAAAAGATACATCAGAAGGCTAGGAAAGGAATGAATAACAAAAACTCGTGACTGCTCAGAGCCTCAACACAGCTGGACCATGATTGGTCATCAAATAAAAACAATTCACATGAGACCAATCAAAGATGCACCTGCTGATAAACCATCTCCAGACCACATTCCACAGCCATCAGATAGTTATTGTTTACATTTCTTTTCTGAGGCTTCTCAGCTTCTCAGGAGAAAAATCGTAGCAAAAGGATTTTTCATAAAATATCACAGTGACAAACTTGCTGCAGTCCATGACCACAACTTCATGTTGATGGAGAAGGTGAAATAAACACTGCAAACCAAGAGGGACTTTTCTTATCTCCATGATGGGCTCAAGAGGAGCCTCCCACGTGCACCATGGGTGTCCCCGTGTGTCAGTCCTGGCCTGCAGCCTCCTCAGGACCGAGCAGAAATGGCTCCAGTGACCAGGCTGTGTCCTGGGAGATGCAAAATTCCAGTTTCCAGGACAGGACAGGTTTCTGCCCAAAACATGCTGTGGTGTTTCAGCCTCCTCCCAGCACTGTTAAGTGTGTAGGGTATCTACAGAACATGGTCTGGTGCTTGTTACATCCTCCAGTACAATTTTAATAAAGTGTTTGGGGTTTTTTCCAGCATACACCAGATATGCTGGTAGTCTGGGGAGCCAAGGTGGGCAGCTAGAATGGGAAAGGCACAGAGACAGGAGGGATTATTGCCACTAAATAAGGCACTGTGCAGGATCCCACCCCAGCGAGGTGCAGGGATGTGCACTGCATCATAGAATCACACAATGGTTGGGCTTGGATGGGACCTTTAAAGGTCACCTAGGCCACCTCCCTGCCATGGGCACCTTCCACAAGACCAGGCTGCTTGGAGCTCCATCCAATCTGGCCATGAATACTTAGGGTTCGAGGGTTGGGGCATCTTTGTTCTCTCTAGGCAGCCAGTGTTGTACCACCCTCATTGTAAAAAAATTTTCTAATGTCTTATCTAAAATGACCCTGTGGCAGTGGGAAGCCATTCCCTGTGTCCTGTCCCTCCATCCCTTTTCCAAAGTCTCTCTCCAGCTCTCCTGGAGCCCCTTCAGGCTCTGAGGTCTCCCCTGAGTCTTCTGCAGGTGAACACCCCCAGCTCTCCCAGCCTGGCTCAAGAGCAGAGGGGCTCCAGCCCTCAGAGTATCTTGGTGTCCCCCTCAGGGGAGATGTGGCTGTGAGAACAGCCATCCCATCGTGGTGTTTAGTGCCTTAAAATCCATACTGAGACAAAACTGCTCCTGTGAGAAGGGGCCTGGCCTCTCTGACAGCTCTGCTCTCAGTTCCTGGGCTGGCAGCTCCAGAGCCTGTGCAGGTCAAGGGGTCGTGCTGGCCTTAAATAAAATGACAAGTGCCTATGATAGTACTGCCTGTTACTAGTGGTAAATTTGGCCTAGGGAGTTATTTCAGGCTTGTGCAGCCTAAAATTTTCTCCCAGCCTGAAATCACATCTCCAATAGCAATAATAAGCTCCAATTGCTGCCATCCCTGCGTGCTCTGTAATAAACAAATGGTGCTTCCCTGGAGGTGTCACCCTGGCAGTGCTGGTGCCCAGGAGTGCTTCTCTCATGGATGAAATTCAGGAGTCAGGATGTTTCCCGTGCACCTCCTGCTCCTGGAGAAGCTGGGAGCAGTAGGTATATTTTAACCTTGGCTCAAAGGTTAAAACAAAAAGGATCAGCTCTTGCAAGCTAAGTCTGAATCCTCCATGAAGGATTCCCCATGTTTCTTATTCTTAGACGTCCCTTGTCCCCAACACCGTATTTTAACCTTGGCTCAAAGGTTAAAACAAAAAGGATCAGCTCTTGCAAGCTAAGTCTGAATCCTCCATGAAGGATTCCCCGTTTCTTATTCTTTGACGTCCCTTGTCCCCAACACCATCTGGCTGTGAATCCCAGTGCTTTCACAGGGACATTCCTGGTGCCAAACCTGTGAACTGGTGAATCACTTTCCTGCCTTTGACAACAGTGAAACCCCCAGACCTGAGCATATTTGGGAAAGGATTTGCCCTGCCTGCATGGCCCTTTGCAGAAACTGGTGGGGACAGAGCAGTCACACCTCTGTGCAAGCAAAAGCAGAATTTGTGCTGTCCCTGGAGCACACAAACATTTGCTCTGTGGGCTCTGCTCCTCCCTCTGCACAGGTTGTTTTGTTTCCTGTGGTGTCTGTGCTGCTGTTGAGGCAGTTCCACAAACCTCGTGTTTCTCCTAGGGCTTGTTTTCGTGGCAGGTGTTTGCTGTGATAAAATATTGATGGGGAGGAGGAAGGAAAGCTCTGTGGCCCTGCCTCTTGTAATTTTTCAGGTGGGAGGTACAAAAAGGGTGACATGGTGATTTAAAAATCAACCAAGGTCAAGACGGAGAGTCTGAGTGTGTGGAATTTGAATATAGCTGGGTTTTGGTGTTATCCTGATTTAAATTTAACAGGCATCAGTTAAATGCCTGCCTTTGCCAGAAGTGGAAGCTGGATTCTGGCAGGTCTGACTGGCCATGGCCAGAGGGGCAGGGGGGCAGATGCAGGGAGGTGTCCTGCCATGATTTAGGGTGTCCAGCAGCATGTGCCAACCTGTGCCACTGTACTGGATGTCCCAGCAGCTGAGGTCACCACATGGTCCCCAAATGCCCCAAAATGCAGCGTGATCCAGCTCTTGTTGTCTTTGTTGATGTCACCAAACTGTAAGAAAACCTGCAAAGGCAGCCTAAAAACCAATGGGGTCTGATAGCAGAGCAGCTCCTGACCTCTGGCCTGCCTGGATCCTTCCAGGAGGAGACTCCAGTGTGGTGCCAGCCCATGGCACGTGCTGGGCACAGGCTGAGCCCCAGCCGGGGTGCCTGCCTGTGGCAGAGGGGCTGGCACAGGGGGCTGTGTTGCAGCATTCCATTTGGCAGCTGGGCTGAGGGAATGAGCTGCTTTGCACCCCTGTAGGACCCGCTCCTGCTGGGGAGGGGAGACTCGTGGGGCTGGGAGGAGAAGCTGCATTAATTTCCTTTCAGACTGATTACATTGCTGCTTTTGTGCTCTTGCCCAACCCTCTCCTGCCGTTTCTTCCTGCCTGCTCTTCCTGCCAGTTCTGATTTTCTGCCCCAGCAGGCTGAGGCTTCCCCAGCTGTAAGTAAAGGTGAAGCACAGCGTGTATAAAGTGGTTTTGTATTGGACAGAAATGCTGAGTATTTAATAACCAACCTGGAACCTGCAAGCAGGAGAGGCTCTCCCCTGCATTGCACGTGGCAGGCTGGGCAGGTAGGACCTTGCTCCATCACATTTCTGTTTCTTTCTGTGAGTAAATATGTTGGATGATCCTGTTCCCTTCCCAAGAAAGAACAAACCCTGATGCCTCTGGACCTGTTTTGTGGAGTATTGAGAAACATCAGTGTGAACATGGTGAAATCAGGAATGAAGGGAAGAAATCCAGATGAGACCAGTGTGAGGGTGGAGAGTTTCCTCTGGCAGTGGAGATGGGACCTTGCTGCACCAAATGCAAGACTGAATGGGGTTTTGAGGAGCTGTGGAAAAGTTGCACACAGCAGGGTGGCCTCCAGTGAGACCAGTAAAGCTCACTGGGTGGCTGTTCCCTGCCCACCCAGTGCAGGGCTCAGCAGCCTGGCCTTTGGTGTTTTATTTTTAATACAGATCTGAAAATAAAACCTGCTTTTGTCTTAACTGAAACAAAAACAGGAGGTGAGTGCCCCAGAATTTCACAGTGTACAAACTTGAAGTGGCTGTGGTTTTTGTTTCTAGCTGCTCATAACTATCTGATGAACCGTTTCTGTTGGGTTTCTTTTCTATTTTTTTTTTCCTTTTTCTATTTTCCCTGCATGAAGAACGGCTGAATTTTTTTCCTGGCCTGTTTGTAACTCTGCTGTTCCCAGCTTTTGCCATTAGCAGCTGTGTTCATCCTGGGTGCAAGTGAGTGTGCCCCAAATCCATGTGCACGTGCCAGGTCTGAATGTGACCTCCAGGGAGGACTCCAAATGACTCTAAAAGCCTTTCTGCAGCAGTGCAGGTGCAACACACCATGAATTTGCTGTTAGCTCTGACTGATGGCAACAACATGAGCTGCAGGGTGAGGGCTGCAGTGCCTGATCAGCTGCACTGGAATTCCCAAGTGCCAGTGGGTGTAAAGTACCTCCACATGGGCATAAGGTACTGTCCACTCCTCTGTGTTCTGGTTTTGGCTGGGACACAGTTAATTTGCTTCTTAGCAGCACAAAACAGTGCTGTGCTTTGGGTTCAGTGTGCCTGTGATGCTGATAACACACTGATGTTTTAGTTGTTGCTAAGCAGTGCTTACCTAAATTAAAGACTTTGTAGTTTCCCAGGCTCTGCCAGTGAGGGAGAATGGCCAGGACAAGTGACCCAGACTGGCCAGGGGGATATTCCATACCACAGGCCATCATGCCCAGTGCAGAAATTGGGAGCAAGTTGGCCAGGAGGGACCAGTTGCACTGGGCACTGGCCAGCAGGTGACAAATTGACAGTATTGGGCATCACTTGTCTTTCTTGGCTTTCATTCCTTTCTCTCTCTCTCCTGTTCATTGCAATTATTATTATCATTATTGTTATTGTTATTATTATTATTATTTTTACTATTAAATTTTGCTTCATTTCAATTATTAAACTGTCCTTATCTCAACCCACAGGTTTTCTTTCTGATGCTCCTCCCCATCCCACTGGGAAGGGGCAGTGAGGTGGCAGCTTCCAGGTGCTGAGTGTTCTCTGGGGTTAAATCACCACACACCTGCCACTAAATATCTGCTGAGTTAAATAAATGTTCGCTCACTCTCAGTACTAAGGAGAGACAGACCTGTGCTCACTTCAAAGGGACAGCCAGTAACTGATCCATGAGTTTGGGGTTTGGTTCTGGTCATTACAGTGAACACTTCTGCTTCACAGGTTTTTTTCTTCATTTCTATGTTCCTTTGGACTTGTTGTTCCTGTTCCTTGTCACTCATGGGCTGTGCTGCCCAGGGACTGCTAAAACCCAGCAAGGTCTTATCAGAGCTGATCCCCAGAGCTGTTTCAGCCTTTTGCAGTTCTAGGCAATATGTAGCTTTAATTTGTCATTATCCAGACACCTTCCTATATGGGAAGTTTGGGCTTTTTTAAGCCTTCCCAAAACAAGGGTTCTCTCCAAAGAGAAGGTATTGAACTAATGGGCCTGACCAGCTGCAGCAGATCCTACAGTGCAGGATTCTTTGAAACCAGACTGATGTGACTGCTTGGCTAAGTCAGCATGTGGGAATGGAGAGGAAATGCTGGAGCAGGGAGGAAGATCTGGTTGGAAAATGGGAGACACTTATTCTCTCCAATATTCTGCTATTAAATGATAACAAGATGATGCCCTTAACTGGAAGCAAGGGAAATGCAACAAATATTTACCTGGTTGCAAACCTAGATCTTCTGCAGAAAGAGGATCAACAGCTTTTGGGGAGCGAAATTCCAGCTGGTTTTTAGTTCTGTCTTCCTTGCACAGTCTCAAAGTCACAATACCCAATTACCAGCTTGATAAACCATGGATTAAAAATGCCAAAGTCCTCTCTACACCTTTGAATCTGGTATCAGAGAATCACAGAATGGCTTGAGCTTGAAGAAACCTTGAAGAGCATCTGGTTCCACCCTGCTGCCATGGGCAAGGACACCTTCCATTGTCCCAGGGTGCTCCAAGCCCTGTCCAGCCTGGCCTTGGGCACTGCCAGGGATCCAGGAGCAGCTACAGCTTCTCTGAGCACCCTGTGCCAGGGCCTCCCCACTCTCTGAGTAAAGAATTTCCTCCTTATATGTAATCTAAATCTCTTCTCTTTCATTTAAAAACCATATTGCCAGCAAGTGATGGAGCACAGACTCACAGCTTAATATTTCCAGCACTTGGTTGTGGTTTCTGCATTGTTCTGCTGGGAGCGTGCTCAGTGTTGATCATAATTTGTGGCTGGCATTGAAAGAAGCTCAGGAAGGAGCTGGTGGTGGAGAGCAGAGCCAGGGAGCTCGCCTCTGCAGGTGGCCATGTCCTCACATCACGGGGACCTCTCTGTCCTGCCCTGTGCCCGAGCCAGCTCAGCCCTGGGGCAGTGTGCTGTGCTGGGCTGGGCTGACTCTGCTCTCCCAAAGAGATGCCAGCCCCCTCTGTCACTGGCATCTCCTTACAAAGAGCCACAGCTACGCCTCATCAGATAAGCAGGAGAACATTTCTGATAAAGATATGAAGACAAAGTCCCTTAGATAAGATGTGTGTGAATTAAGAGGCCTCTAATAGCTTGTTCTTAGAGGTTTGCTGATGCAAGGCAGAGTCCTTGTGCTCAGCCCGGTGGCAGATGTCAGCTGAAGGATGTGCTGAGTTACTCTAGGTCCCTGTGCCAGCACAACTGGCCAGGCCTGGCATCCTGGGCAAGCTCCCTGTGCCACTGATTCCCATGGCCGTTCACAAGCTGGGTGGCAATGCTGCTGGGTTTCACTGCGACGCCCTCGAGGTGTTGTTTGAGGAGCAGTCTGTGTGCCTTGCAGCCTGCTGGATGTTTGCAGGCAGTTTGGCGTGGTTATTTATTGGTTTTCCTGGGGCTTGTGCACAGCTGAGCAAACGAATGCTCGTTCCTTGGAGGGTGTTTGCACGAAGCACCTTGGAGCCAGCTTGAACAAGCAGCCTCAGCCTTGCTCTGCATCCTGTCAGCTGTGCTGGGCTGCACCAGGACAGGGGAAAGCAAAGTCCCTTTCTGCAAAGGAGAGAAATAGCTGTCTCATTAATAAGTCAATTGGCAATTGATGTAATTTTTTAACTTTCTTTAATGTAATTTTTAAACTTTCTTTAATGTAATTTTTAAACTATCTTTGTAATGTAATGTAATTTTTAAACTTTCTTTGAAGGCTCCTGACACAGATTACCACTCTGTAGCCCTGCCTGTTTTGGTCAGAGGTGTTGCTGCCATGTGCCCTGAGCTGGGTCGTGGCTGTTCCCCCTGGCCAGCTCGGGATGTGGGGTCAGCCCTGCCAGCTGTGGCAGGTCCCACCTGGGGCATCCTCCCACCCCTGGGAGCAGGGCCTGCATGTGCTGGCTCCATACATTTTTGTAGATGGAAATACTATTTATTACAGAAAACAAGAAAGTGAAAGATATTTAGGAGTCATAAGGCCATCAAATTATGTCACGGTCACCAAATGTTTGAGCATGTACCTTGTGGTGAGTCCCACCTCCCTCACAGCCGCAGAGATCTGCCTGCCTGACACAGCTCTGCTCTCCTCCGTCACAAACAACTCATCATTCTTGTTCAAAGCTTCCCTTCCCCTGCTCCTGGGGCACAGTGGGAGTCCTGTACGCTGCTGGGGTGTTCAGTGAGAGCCCTGGCACGAGCTCCGTGCCCTGTAGCCCATGGTGCAGAACCACACTGTTGGCGTGCGGTTTTGTTCTTATGTTCTCTCTCTCTCAGTGGGAAGGATGCACCCTGTGAGAGGGGCCAGGGTGCAGCACCTTCATTGTTCTGGCCACCACACACCCCAACCACGCCAAGTCATCACTTGCAGATCGTTATCCTGTGCTTCTGTCACGTCCTGTAACCACCTGCCTCTTCCGATGGCAGCAGCAGGGCGAGACCTGCCAGGGCAGGGCACTGGCTTCCCAAAGACACAGGGTTTGAGGGCTTAAACACAATTAGCTTTGCTTCTTCTGTGTGCCACATGGCTCTGGTCCAGTGTGGGACTCAGAGGGCAGCAGCCCCCCAGCTGGGCAGAGTTTCAGTGTTGATTTAAGCCTTTCCATCAGGCGCAAGGCATTTGCTGTGATCCTGTGAATTTAAGAAACTTTTGGAGTGATTGCTGCCACATTAGGATAACAACATCCCCTTGGGCAGGCAGATCAGCATCCACCCCAGGAGTGGCAGTGGAAGGAGGGCACCCTGAATGAAATGATCCCTGAATGTCTGAGCAGAGATGAATGAAATGATGCTAAAAGCCATGGGAGGGGGCCCAGTGCTGAGCGTGGGGGATCCTCCCTGGCTGGGCCTCAGGTGAGCTCCTGGCAGGATGAGCAGGGCTCTGTGTCTGTTAGCAAAGCCTACAAAGAGCACATGTATTATTTATGCAGCCCGGATCCTGGTGTGACGGCACAAAAGCTAAAATGACAGTAATTAGAATGGATCTGCACTCAGTGACCCAGGAAAAAGGGAAAACCTGGGAGGATAATCGTGAGTGAGAGAGGCAACACACACCACAAAACAGTGATGCTTACAATCTGAATGGGGAAACAAGCTCCTAAAGCAAACTAGCTCCTGGAGATCCCATTAATGCTGACAAATATCCAGCTCCAGGATTCAGGGAGTATCACAGTGAACATCTGTTCAGGTAAATAAAGAGGGTGAATCCAGTTGCTGTTTGGAAATGCTGCCTGCTCCCCTGCTTGAGGTGAGCCTGTTAATGTTCTCTGCCTGGTAAAAGCACCTGTGCTCGTTACAGTGCTAACAATTATAATATTCTCTGTGCTGGGGGATTAGGGAACACCTGGCTCCCACAGTCACTGCAGCTCCGAGGGAGGATAATGCCGCCCCTCGTATTAGGGATGATGGATTGCCAGAGGAGAGCTGGGAGTGGTTTTAAACTAAAAGAGGAGAGATTTAGATTGGATGTTAGCCCTGGCACAGGTTGCCCAGAGCAGCTGTGGCTGCCCTATCCCTGGAATTGTTCAAAGCCAGCTTGAACAGGGCCTGGAGCAACCTGGTTTAGTGGAAGGTGTCCCTGCTCGTGGCAACCAGATGAGCTTTGAGGGCCCTTCCAACCCAAACCATCCTGTGACTCAATGAAAATGGGTGAGATTACAGTAAATTCAAGTCTGGATTCTGTTTTGATATGTTCATTGTTCCAGCTGACTGTTTCAGGTCAGGTTTTAAATCTGAGCAAATTTTGTCTTCTGATGTCTCCTGAATCTCTCTTGGGTTTGTTTGGTTTTGATAAGAAGGCTCAGCTCACGAGCTGAAGAAGTCCTGAAAGGTCCCCTCTGAAGACAACTTTGCCCTCAGTTGGCTGGAGAAGTGACTTATTCAGCATCACCATTTTGCAGACATCCAGCATAAATAATTTATAGCCATAAAAACACCCCTGGAAAAGAGCTCTACTCATCCAGGAGTGCTGGAAGCATCACACTGGCTTTGGGCATGGCAGCCCTGTGGACTCTGAGGTTTTCTGGTTTCCTTCCCTTTGAGTTTTGTGAAGACAAGTGGAGGAGCATCAGCCTAGTGACTCCAGCAGGACGTGTGGGATCGTGTGTGCCTTTGGAGAGCAGCCTCTCCTCCTGCATCCCTGGTGACACACCACATGGCACTGTCCCCTTCAGTACAGGAAAATAAGGACAATTTGGTCCAAGCTGCCTCTTGGCCAGAGAACAAAGCTGTAGCTGGATGGGGAGAATGTTCCAGGCTGCTCCACATGCACAGGGAGGGGCAGTTGATCAGGGCTGGGTCAGATGCTCTTCCAGGGCTTTATTCGTGTGTGAAGGAGGTTGGCAGCTCTGTGTGTGAGCCCCATGGTCCTGCCCTGCACCCTCACGAGCAATGTGAACATTTTGGGGACAAAACCTGCTGCTTTTCAGGATGCCAGTGAGAGCAGGACCACCTGAGCCATCACCCAGAAGTTGACTCCTGTTTCATTTTCTCTGTCATTAGTCCCAGTGCTGAGGGGCTCATGGTCCCTCCTTGTCCACCCCTGGCGTGGGGGTTTTCGTCTGGGACAGGCCAGTGGGGCTTGGGGCAACCCTGGAGAGAGGAAGATGTCCTTGCCTGTGGCAGGGGGTGGAATGAGGTGATCTTTAAGGTCTCTTCCAACCAAACCTTTCCACAATTATATGATGAACTGTGAGTGAAGAAGGGACACAGCTAAACAGGGAAGGCATTTTCCTGAGTTGGGGTGTTTTGGCTGGAGCCTGGTGTGCAGAAACCAGCCCAGAGTGAACAAGCTGGGATCACTTTGATCCCCAGAGCATGCAGAATTGCATTTCCAGGTCCTGATGTGATCCCTGCCATCCTCCATGGGGTTCTTTGCCTGCAATAAGACACCAGAATTTCTCTCTTGGCTCTATTTGCTCACCAAAGGCAGTGATGCAGTGGGACAAACTGCAGGAAGGAAGAGTTGGAAGAGATCCTACTTATTTTCTATTGTTTGAGCCTTGTAGTAGGAATTTTTTTTTTCTTCTCATGTAAAGTGTGTTAAATGTTTCAGAAGTGACAGGGCTAGGCTGGGACCCAGCACATGCAGGAGAACAAAGCGTGTCAGTGAGTCCCTGGGCTGGCTGACAACCCTCTGTTCTGGCTAATTTTTGGTGTCATCAATCACAAGCAGCCAGACAGCAGCCTCGGTGTGCCCTGTGTGCACTGTGGAGCTCATTGAGTGACCTATTAGTGCTTCCAGTTAATTCTGGTGACATATTTATAGCAGGGAGATCTACAGCACCGATTTCCTACAGGACACATCAGCCTTTGACATCAGATTAAGTTATAGAGTCCCTTTTCCTGGCTGGATCAATAGGCAGAGTCAAACAGAGCCTCGTCTATATGCAGATGAGGAGGATTAGATTTAAATTGGCAAATGTCAGTAATGGCTGTTTTTCCCACCAAGGGAAGAATAGGCAAGGAAAAATTTCCATCATTAATAATTGAAGTTTATTGGGGGGGGGGAGAAAAAAGAAATGAACGTATCATATACCGCTCCTGCAGATAACAGGGCCCTGCTTTTGCTGATAATTCTGTCTGCAGACAAGTGCTAAAAAATTATTATGATTATCACTGGGTTTCTGAATCTGTTATGAGTCTTCTGCAGTCATGGAATATTTTAACAAATGCCCTTTTGTAGCACAGCTGAAAACACTATCAGTAGCACGAAAGCGTTCATAGAAAAATAGGGACAAAATAGTTGGAAAAGAGAGTTGGTTTAATTTGCCAAAATGGGGAGAATAGCTAATTCTGGTGGAAAGCAGCATGGCTGGAGTGAGTGGCTGTCTCCGTCACCAGCTCCCAGCATGGTGGGCACTGGCCAGCAATCCTTCCCTGGTCCCATGGGAGAGCACTGGGGCTTGCAGAGTGTCACAGTGCTGCTCCAAGGGGCTGCCCAGGGGTGACAGAAACCTCCAGAGGCAGTTAAAAAAGAGCCTTTTGCATCTGTTTGCAGCACAGTGTGTGAAAATGCAGAATTCTACTGGCTTGGGGAAGACTTTTCTGCTCTTTTTTGTGTTTTCAGGGAAGGCTCCCAGTGGTAGCCCAGGGTTTTCATGTGCCAGCCATACCTGTCAGTTGTGCTGGCAGGGACCCATCAAGTGTCCAGAAAACATTTTGGGCCCTCTTCATTGCTGCTACTCTTCCTGCTGCCAATAATTTCTCCAGGCTGCACAGCACTAGAGGTCGTGGTGCTCTGCAGCAAAGATCTGTGCTCCCTTGGCTTCCAGGAGCCTTAATCCCAGCAAGCATTCCAACAACAACAGCCCATGTAAATCACGCAGGAAATAATACATGGGAAGGAGGCAGCATGAATTTCTAATTAACTAAATTTGCAACTGGTACACACAAGTTAAAGGGCATGTGATTTATCACCTGTCAGTAAAAATATTGGTTGTAACTTGTGCTTCCAGTGCTGTGGTGTGTGCAGAGCTCAGCTGGGGAGTTAAAGGGCATCTGATTTATCACCTGCCACGAGCCATACTGGTTAGAGCATCACAGCTGGGGTGGCACAGGCACCACGTCCCCATTGTCACCAAATGGCTCCAGCAGAGAGACGGGGGAAAGCCTTTGTTTCAATAAACAGGTAAGGAAAGGAAGGAGTGACAGCTGCTTAGGAGTGACAGCTCCCAGCTGAAAGGGAGCACTGGAGAGCTGTCTGTGCACGGTGAGGCACAATGGGCCTGGTGGTTCCTCAGGGGTGTTTGTTCCATCCCTGGCAGTGTCCAAGGCCAGGTTGGACTGGGCTTGGAACAACTTGGTCTAGTGGAAGGTGTCTCTGTCCACAGCATGGCTGGAATGAGATTATGTTTAAGGTCCTTTCCAGCCCAAACTATTCTATGATAATCCTGTAAATTAACTCCTTTGTCCATGGAGGTTTGAGTTTGTTGAAACCAGACTTTAGGAAGCCCCTTTAATTCCAAGCTCTTTCTTATGTATTAGGAGCTCTGCTTGTGCTTCCTGGCCTGAGAAAAGATTAAATTTTTAATACTTTCAAAACCTAGATCCTTCCTATTCCCAGCAAAAAGGTGAAGGAGCTCAAGCTGTGTGTGAGATGGTGTGGCCTGTTCCCTGTTGGATTCCAATGCCATGGGTTCATGCAGGAAGTTCAGTGCCATTTTAGCATGCCCAAATCAGCCCAGTTATCTCTCTGTGTCAGACTCCAGTTTCCAGGGGTTTGTGAAGGAATCTGTGGGAGCCATGTGTTCACTGTGCATGGAAGGTTGGCCAAACTGGATTCCAGCCTTGGGCATCAACAGGTAATTGCAAGTGTTGTTCTGCATTGTTGTGTCTGTGGTCTCCTCTGACACCTGCTAGACTCGAGGAAAGGTTTGAGTTTTACATGTTTTCTCAAGAATTAGATGCTCTCTAAGAAGCATCTGTAGGTGGAAGTGGAATAGATGAGTTCCTGTTCTTCCTTGTGAGTCCACAGAGAAACCGTGGTCCTGTCAGCACAGGAGCTGTGCTGCTGGAGAGGAATCCTGTGAAATGCTTCTCCCCAGCCCCTTGTGACCTTCAGCAGGCTCTCTGGGTAGCCCATCACCTCCTGGGGTTTGGTGGGGTCTGTCACATCTCTGTCAGATTTAGGGATCAGTGGTGTGAGAAGATAACACAGTTCACACAGCTGGGGTCCACCAGAACATCAGCCTGTTGTGCCTGGATCATTCTAACCATAGCTGTTCAGATAGACTGGGGTAAGGTCTGTGTGTGATCTGACAGTTTCTGGAGTATCTGATGGAAAATCCTGACAACTTTTCTCTCAGTGTTTGTGTGTGCAGTCATTGCTGTTGGCTGCAAACTCAGAGAATCAGTGAGAAAGCTCTGTGGACCACAAAAACCTCATTACCTAATGTCTGGAAATACAAGACATGTACGAGTTCAAGAAGGAGCTACAGTAAATTACGAGGCTCTTGAGGATGGAGGAAACTCTTTTAAGTGGGTTTGAATTACCAAGCTCAAAAAATCTCCCAGCCCAATGCCGAGTAGAAGTCGGTGCTGACTGGAAGGGTTGGGTGCTGAACCTGATATTTTCAACTGAATCAGATCCTGGATGAGGCTTCCAAAAAGCTCTCAGATGATGAGCAGAAGCTCAGGGTGGTGGGAAACTGTGTTCCTCACCTGGCTGCTCCCTGTCATGCAGGGGAGTTAGAGCAGGTCCTGTGAAGCTCTGCCTCCAGCTCATCACCCAGCTCTTCTCCTGAGCTCTCCACTGTAGTCTTGTCCTAGTTCCACTTTTTTCCTGTGTCCATCTCACCTTTAGGTTTCCTCCTTACAGTCCCTGTTACCCACATGCCAAAATTTAGTTTCTTTGGGGTTTGTTTTTTTAAAGTTTTTAGTCTTCCTCTTGCTTTGTGTTTTGAGTGTTTTGCAAACCTGGGCAATTATTTTTCAGAGTAACCAAAGTGCCCTACTAACAAGGGAAGTATTCACATAATATTCCGAGTTGGAAGTGACCCAGCTTTGTGTCTTTTTTCCATAAAATAAAAGTCTAGTGGGGTTTTCCACATTCCAGGGTCTCAGGAGTGCAGGAATGAAAAATGGGCAATGCAACAGCATTCTGCTGCTCCCTCAGCTGAAGGATGGAAGGAATCAAGGTAACACGTTTGTTTGACAGGGAATACTTTATGTTCTTGTGTAATCAGTTGATCTGAAAATTAAATAATTTTCTTCTTCATCTTCCATGCCATTGATCTCAGGGTCATTAGGGGAGGTACAAGGCTTCACGGTGACACGTGCCCTGCCTGGCACAGCCCTCAGGGAGCACAGCCTGCAGCAGCAGGTGCTTTATGTGTGTGACTCACACTGGCCTGGGCTTGTCCCAAACCACTACGAGCAAAAAGAAAAAAGAGGAGTTGTGAGACTTGTACAGATTCAGTCAATTTTCCCTAACAGTTCCCCTTCCCCTGGTTTTGGAGCTGACTCCCACGGGTGGGCTCTGCTCTGCTGCCTCTGAGCTGGGGTTTGTGGTTTTGCAGTTGGGTGCTTGTGGCTGTGGGGGCACTGGGATGCAGGGGGCTCAGGGCAGCACCCACCTGGTCCCACAGCTCCTGGCTTCCCAGCCCTGTGCCTGCCAGGCTGCTCCAGCACCGAGGCAGCAAACTGAGCCCCCAGGCTCAATGTTCATATTCATACATCTGTGCGGTCTTGTGTTATCTCTGTGTGTGCATATAAATATACAAGTATATAACACCAAGTCTCTGTCTGTGCATTTGCATGTGTGTGCAGTCTAATTTCTACAGTATTTTAGCTCAACCTCACAATTGTACTCTAATCATAGAAACACAATCAATTTGTGCTTTAGAGATGCAAACAAAAATGAAAATTTGAGAAAGTCCACCGGAGGACTTAAACAATTGCTTTATTTAAATAGTTGCTCTGTAAACAGGACTCAAGGTGACCTTATATTTAAGTTACATTATATTAAGATTTTTAGATTTAAAAGAGGGGAGATTTAGATTAGATATAAGGAAGTTCTTTACACAGAGTGTCAGGTGAGGCCCTGGCACACGGTGCCCAGAGAAGCTGTGGCTGCCCCTGGATCCCTGGAAGTGTCCAAGGCCAGGCTGGATGGAACTTGGAGCAACCTGGGATAGTGGAAGGTGTCCCTGCCTTGAGAAGGACGAAGCATGGATTTAGGACAAAGCATCCCAACCTTGCCATCCATCATGGCAGGAGTGGCTGTGGGTGCCTTGTCACCACCCTCTCCTGGGGCTGGCACCCTCTCCCAGCATGTCACCACTCAGCTTTCCAGAGAGGAATTTTTGTGCTGCTAAAGCTGTTGTTTAAAACCCTCTTCTGCTGGTTTATTCCAGCTGTGAGGGATCCTTAAAACCACAGACCGCTTGCCCATGAATGTTTTTGGGATGGAGGCAGCCTGAGACCCGAGCAGGGCCAGGGAGTGCTGAGCCATAGCTGGTAATACATTAAAGGAAGGTGGGTGTTGAAAACATTGGGCAAAATAACACAGCACGTGGCATTTAGGTTTGAATCTTCCAGCTGCCTTCTGGTTGTTTTACTGCATTTGATCTCTATCCCACAGGGATGGACATGACCAAAGGAACAGGCTCACTCCCCACCATGCTGCTTCCCCTACACCTTTCCTTACACCCTCCTCCTGAGCTCCCAGTTGGATTTCCTCTAGCAGGGTGCCATGTTAGCAGGGACAGGTGCCAAGAAGTCAGCCCCATGCTCCTGCCAGTGCAGAGCACTGTCCTGGAAAGCAGAGCCCAGGGCTCAGTGTCTCCCACCACTGGGATGGATAAAGAGAAGGGAAGATAAAAGAAACAATAATATTTCTACATTTACTGTAACTCAGGTTCAGTTTCATATTTCATTAATTATTGTTTTGTCATGTTAGGAGCCTGGAGAGGAAAATATTAATCACAGGTTTTGCTGAGTGCTGTTTCAGTAAGTAAATTAAGTTCAGACAGGAAACTTGTTTGTGGATATTTGGCTCCTTCCCGCTGTCGGCAGGCGAGCTCGCCGTGCTTCCCAGCACCCTGCCGAGCCCCAGCCACCCCGACTTCTTGGCACATTTTCAAATGTGACAAATGTGCCCGACTTTTTGGCACATTTTCCTTCAGGATTCACTGTCACCACAGCAAGAAGAGATTGCAGGTCCCCTCGGGTTTCCTTTTGCTTGTTTTTGTATGGTTTTTGTTCTTCAATAACTTCTGGCAGAAGCCAAGGCGAAGAGATGCTGAGTGTGTCTGGGGCACAAGGTGGTAGCAGCCATGGGATGCTGCAAAAATCCAACCTGGTCTTTGCAAAGCTCCTCTGGCCCGAGGCAGCTGTGTGAAAGGAATCTAATAGCCAGGACAGAGGATGGCCCATTGCTCCTGTCCCCTCCCCATCCCAAATCACAGCTCACCCTGGCTGTGTCCCACAGCCCTCTCCAGGCACAGGGCTGTTCCATCATCTTTATTTGCCCACTCAAGGCACTGGGGAAATTCCAAAGACACTTTTCCATCTTTTTTAATAAACCAAAGCCAGCATTTCTCTGTCAAGAAGAGAGCCCTGAGGTAGATCTGATTAATGGCACTCAGCATGTTCCCCACCTCCTGTCTCAGAAGCAAGCAAGGAGCAGTGTTGGCTGAGCGAGGATCAGAGCAGTTACACCTCAGCTCCTCAAGGCAAACCTCCCAGGTGCCTATTTTGGGAGAGGGCTTTGCATCCTCTCTCACTTCTGGAGTTTGTGACCCCAGACAAAAATAAATAGCATGTAACTGCTCCTGCTTTGGGTTATTTCTGGCAGCACCACCAAGCAACTGAATTTCAGAGGGCTGTGAGTGTGTGTGTGTGTATAAACCAGTAGATCTCAGTAAGATAATCAATTACATGCAAGAGGAAACCAGAACTTTTTCCATTGGTTTTATCAGATATTGTGGTCAGTCGAGGCAATTCAGAGCAACTCGGAACCTGATTACGTTCATTCTTCCTATAATCACTCCATCTCTGTTTACCATATTCAGTTAAAGTGGCTTGTTTGCTACATCCGCTCTGCTGCCAAAATAACCTCATTTACTCCTGCAAACGGCTCTGCTGCTGCTGCTGCAGTGTTCCTGCCTTGCAAATACACACTTGGCCACAGCCCTGAGGTTTGGATATACTGTTCTTTCAATCCTGACTGGGAGCTGATTGGTTGGCAGCTCATTCACTTTCAAATACCATTTGAATGACAGGAGGCTGGTTTGGGTTTTTTTGGAAACATGGGCTTTGCTTTCACCTGCTGTGGAGCTGAGCAGTCTCTGAGCTCCAGGCTGCTTCCTTGGGATGTTGGTGCTTTGTTTGTTTGGTTTTTCGGTGTTTTTTTTTTCTTTTTTTTTTCCTTTTTTTTCCTTTTTTTTTTTTTTTTTTTTTCCTTTTTTTTCCTTTTTTTTTTTTTTTTTTTTTGTAGTTGCCATTGTTTTTGTTGGGTTTTGCAAATTTAAGCATCAAACAGAAGAGTCTGTTAAAAATACTCAGGTTGCTGCTTGATGGAAAGTTGAACATGGAGCTGGCAGGAGCCTGCTGCAGCTGCAGGGTGCAGGGAAGGGTTTGCCTGCAAGCAGCAGCCTGGGATCTGTGGGACTGGGTTGTTCTGCTCCTTCCCTCCTGCCCCTTGTTTTTCCTGGAATCACATGTGGGAATTGCCACTGGGATGGGTTGGTTTGGTGTGAGGTGTTTGGGTGATGCTGGAAGAGCTGTCCTGATTGGGGGAGTCCTGGCCTGGTTTGGTTTGGAAGAGATCATGAAGATCTTGTTTTAATCCCCTGCCATGGCAGGGACACCTTTCACTGTCCCAGGATGCTCCAAGCCCCATCCAGCCTGGCTTTGGGCACTGCCAGGGATCCAGGGGCAGCCACAGCTGCTCTGGGCACCCTGTGCCAGGGCCTGCCCTCCCTCACAGGGAGGAATTCCTTCCCAATATCCCATCTAACCCTGCCCTCTGGCAGTGGGAGCCATTCCCTGTGTCCTGCCCCTCCATTCCTTGTCCCCAGTCCCTCTCCAGCTCTCCTGGAGCCCCTTTAGGCCCTGGAAGGGCTTTGAGCTCTCCCCAGAACCTTCTCCAGGCTGAAAAACCCCAACTCTCGAAGTGTCTTAAAGGGAAAGAGTGCAAAGAAACCTGGCCAAACCATTTAAACCCTGGATTTTTGCCTTGCATTCTCTCTCTTTGCCATGGCCCAGCCCCTGCTCCTCACCCTGGCATGCTGAGTGAACGTGTGTGAGCATTCTTGGTGCAAGCACAATTACCTTGGCCCAGCAGCTCCTTGGTCTCCAAGGACCATTGGCCAGGTTGGACAGGGCTTGGGGCAGCTTGGGATGGTGGAAGGTGTCCCTGCCCATGGCAGGGGTGGAACCAGATGAGCTTTAAGGTCCCTCCCAACCCAAACCATTCTGGGATTCTGTGATATCACCCTGTGCTGCTCCATTTTCTGTCACCACACCTGGGATGGGGAAAGCAGATGGTGCTGGGCACCAGGAGGCTGGATCTCGTCATGGGATTTCATGTGTCCCTGCTGGGCACCTGGATCCTGTCCTCTCTCCAAATTTAGGCTTTGCTCCCCCGTATGAGGTGCCCCATCCCTTGGTGGGAAGAAAGCTTTGTCTTCTTGAAGCTCAGGAAACCACCGTGGAAACAAAGACCCCAAAACAACCCAAAGCAGGGATGGTTTTATGGTGCTTTTGAGTTTCTCACGCTTCTTGGCTCAGAATGTGATTTTAGTGCTCCAAAATGAAACTGTCTTGAAAACATTGTGGGGTTTTTTTGGTTGTTTAGGTGGGCGGAGCGAAACTGCTCATAGAGAGAAATCTAAAGCCAGAAGTGAATTTGTCCCTCTTTGTTTTCCTATAAGTATTACCTTCTGCTTCAAGATATATAAGCATTTTTTAAGCCTGAAATTCTGTTTTCAGTGTACAGAGCCCTGATTTGTTTCACTATGAATCGTGGCTCTGACCAGCCCCCAGCGGGAGCTGCATCTGCTTTACAAAACTGGAGATAGGAGGCTGAAGTGCAGGACAGGGGATTCTCCTTCCAGTGAACCCACAGGCTTTGCTCCTCGCAGGAGCATCATGAAGTGATTCATTGCTGCGCTGGAGATAAACACAGTTATCTGGATTTCACGTGTGGGGACACTGATAGTTTCTGAATGAGCCCATTTGGGGCAAGATTAGAGCAGTTTTTCCCAGGGCGCTGGGACTCCCACCAGCTCCTCAAGCCACCCTTTCCCAGGAACAGCCCCTGTGCTGGGGACTTGCATCCCTGCATTGAATGATTTGCCAAAATAAATGGTTTTATATCTTGTCCTAGGTCTCTGCCCCCTCCTTTTTTGAGAAAGCAAGGCCTTTTCCTTTTTTCTCCCATGAAACACTTCCGTGTTTCAAATGCCCTCTCTTGCCCCAGGGCTTTGGTTTCCCATCTTTCTTCCCTTGTTTTCTCATCTCTCTCTGCTGAGAAGGGGGGAGTGGAATTGAATTCAGCACCTGGAGCAAGTGTGTGCTGACAGCTTGGGTAACAACGTTACAGGATTTTCTGTGCTCTCTTCTGACCTGTTATTTTTGCACTCTATCATTTCGATATTGCCGTGCTCTCGGTGGAGGTTTGCATGGGGCAGCTGACATGATGGTTGGTCTCACACTTGCTGCCCAGTGAATTTACCCCTGCTGAAGTCTAGAAGGATTTCAGACCCGTCCTTCCTGCATGGACTGTTTTGGATTTGTCAGCACAGGGTTTCTCCTGCTCTGATGTTCCCTTCTATTTGGTTAGGTGGCTCAGAAATTCCCAAGACTTCATCAGTTTTAATTAACCTAAATAATGTTCTTTTCATCTGCAAACTTTGTTTCAGTCTGCAGCCTAGTTTTCAGGTCATTAATAAAGATACTGAGCAACAGGAGACCTGGTTAAATACTTCTGCTGGTATGTTGTTAATTATTTCCCACTCAAAAAACAAGTCCCAGGCTTAGTTTTGTCAAGGCCCTTAGCAGCCTCAGGTCTGTGTTCAGTGTCACCCACATCTAAAGCCCAGTCTGGTTAAACCAAAGTTCAGCTTGGTATGGGAAGTCTTCAGACAGCTGAGATCAACCTGGTAATAATTTAGGCTTAAGTCAGCTCCTCACAGAGCAGCTGTACTGAAATGAAATTTCAGTTGAGAGCACCTTTATTGAATTGGGCTGAAACTCGAATGGAGGTGGGTTCAAAGCTTGAAGTTTCCTTTGTAGAGAGCTCTGAGAAGAAACCTTGGAAAGCATCAACACACTGTTTCTCTGAAAGCCCTCATCACTGAGGGTGAGCCCCAGGATGCTCTCTGGGACCATCGTGATCTCTTACAGCTCCTCTGGCTCTGTTTTGTTGTCACCAGTCTTCCTCACCCTACCACAGTTGTCCTTATTTTCAGGTTTGCTTTCCAAGTCTCTCCTAGGGCCAGATGTGGCATTTGCCAACCCTGAACTGTTTTTCAGAGCAGCTGGGTTTGCTGGTGATTTTGTGCCTGTCACATTTTATAGGCTCCTTTGGGACTGTTGTGCTTGGAGAGGCAAAGCTAAAGATGCTCTTCCTGTGACATAAACTGGAGTTCAAGCTGGTGATAAAATACTGGTCCCAATGGGATGTTTGGGATGGGTGCTGTGAATCCTTATCCCCCAACATCATCACAAACCCTGGCTGGGAAGCCTCAGGGAAGGGCTGAGGGATGTGATTGCTGCCATCCTCTTCACTGGCTGATGGGACCGTGGCTTAGCAGTGATGGGAGAGCAGAAACTCCCCAGGAGGGGCACAGGGAGCCTCATTTCTGAATTCAGAGAATAATTAAATGCCCTCAGGTGTCAGGGGGTTGTCAGGTGCTGTGGCCCAGGCTGCTCTGAGAGCCAGGGGATGGATGGATGGATGGATGGATGGATGGATGGATGGATGGATGGATGGATGGATGGATGAAAATCATGTACCAAAATGATGGTCTCTGGGCTGTCTGCAGTAAATATCTCCAGCAGGCTTAAACTCCAGCCCTGAAAGCAGCAAAGGTGACTGTGATTTGCACAGAAAGTGTTTGCTGGGGCTCATCTGTGTCAGCACTTGCAGCTCCTTCAGAGCCAGCCACGTTGCCGCTTGTTTCCGCTCTGACTTGCAAAGATTTATAGATATATTTTTAGACCTAATATATTAATACACTATTTTCCAAGAAATATAAACTATGAGCTTCCTGCTCTCTGGGAGATTCATTATGTTTTGCTGAAAGCAACCAAAGTTGTTTTCCTTTCCAATGAGCACACAAGTGTGTGGTCCCACTTACAGACTGGAGAATGTGATTAATTCCTCTGGTTTTGGAGGCAGCAGCAAAACACAGTCTGGAGATGCAGAACCACCCTGCAGCCTCGCTGGGGCTGAATTATCTGGCACAATGGAGCCTGTAATTAGCAGGTGGAGAAGATACTGCACGTGGAGCATTAGAGGCTCACAGAGGGACAGGTTACAGGGCAGCCGAGGGAAACTAAAGATTAGGCCCAGGCAGTAACAAATTGAGTGTTTTCATCTCTCCAGGATGTTTAAATCTCTATAATATAAATTTGAACAAAGAAAACCTTAATTTATATAAAAGAGTTCAACCAAAACAGAGTCTGGGGCTGTTTTACCACATAGCATGCAGCACCGGTATCGTTCCTGCTGCTCTCTGTCAGATCAAGGATTCTTTCTCTTGACAGTTAGGAAAATTTTGGAAGTGGGAGAAAAAAGGTATCTTTACCGAGGTGCAGGTGAAATACCAAATGGAACATATTCACTGGAGGGCCTGAAATCTTGGTGTGGCTTCCCAAATCAGAATGCAGAGTATTGGTGGAAATCACTTTCCACCACTAAATGATTTTGGAGAAACTGTGGGATACTAATCATTAGCTAGTAAATGGGATTTTTTCAGGTGTCTGACTTGGGCATGGTGAAAACCTGAGCAGAGAGTCCTTTTCTCTGGAAACATGGGGATCAAAATAATCTCATGAGATGTCAAAGCTGACAAAGTGGGGCAATGCCATGGACACAGCAGTTATGGGGCAATGGGGCATGGACACAGCAGTTATGGCACAGGGGGCAGTGGCATGGGCACAGCAGTTATGGGACAGTGCCATGGGCACAGCAGTTATGGGACATTAGGGCAGTGCCATGGACACAGCAGTTATGGGACAGTGCCATGGGCACAGCAGTTATGGGGCAGGGGCAGTGCCATGGGCACAGCAGTTATGGGACAGTGCCATGGGCACAGCAGTTATGGGGCAGTCCATGGACACAGCAGTTATGGGGCAGGGGCAGTGCCATGGACACACTGCCTGTGGGACAGTCCCTGCTGTTTAACCCCATTGGCACAAACGGAGTGGACATCCTGGGAGGTGGGCAGTGGGGCTGGGCACCCATCTCCTCAGGCTTGCAACCCCTGTTTGGAGCTGTTGGCTGCAGGTGTGCTGGGGCCAGGATCCATCCCAAGGACAAAACTGTGCTTACATGGATGGAAACCAGACCCAGCAAGTCCATACACAGCATCCCTCACGTGTGCTGGTGGGAAGTGCCCCATGGTGGGGAAGGCTGCTGGCAAGGACCCGGCCCTGGAGTCCCTGTGGCTCCTCAGGTGATGTTTTCTCCTCTGGAGAGGGGATGAAGCTCATGCAGGTGACTGCTCTGACAGCCCAGCCCACACAGACATGGACTGGGTGGACAGCAATATTCCATAATACCCCTCACAATTGTTCCTTTAACAGGCGTTTGGATTATGTATAAGAATTAATAAATATTAGAGTGGATTTAAGAAAGTGGATTTAAGAAAACCCTTTGGTGTTGGTAATTGTGACTGGCAGCCAGCACCACTGAGCACAGTTCCTCTCTGTGTGCCCTGGCAGGCTGAACATGAGCTTCTTTTCTTGTGAAGTCCATGCTGGGCTCCTCAGGGCCATTCTGGGGACAGCTCCAGTGTCACCTTTGTGGTTTCTCAGGCAGGGTACAGAATGTTGGAACACAAGGATTTCAGCAGGGGTTAATGCTTCCTCATTAGTGTGGCTGTGCTGATTAGTGCCTGCACCCACCCAGCTGACAACAGCCAGGCCTTGGTGTCCCCTCCCCATGGCAAATCCACAGCAGGCAGTTTGGGGACTGTCACCAACCCTGGAAGGGTGGCACAGCCAGAAATCCTCCATGATCTGAGGGTGAGGGCTGTGGGGGGAAGATGGGAGCTCAGCTCGTCAGGGCAGCTTTTGCATTTTCCCTTTGTCAGCGTGAGCTAATGTTGAACAGGGCAAATCCTTCCCCTCAGAAGGAGCCTGGCAAGACCTTCCCAGTGAATATATGAATAGCAGTTGGGTAAGCAGTGCATCTGAATTTATGAATGATTTGACACCGACAGGCTGGAACAAACTGTAATTTTATTGTGGTAGATTTAGTGGGTCAGACATATACATGCCACGTCAAAATGACCTAGAAAACCTTTGTAGGTCAAATTATTGCTTGAAAACTTCTCCTTTTCAAAGGCAAGGCCATAAGTTTTCGTGCTTACTCTGACACATTTTCCTTCCAAAAGTGCAACATGAGTCTTCAGGACAGGATTTGTCATGTCCTACACTGAGAAGACAGAAAGAAACCTGAAGAAGGGTGATACTAATTCCTTAATGAAACAAGACCTTTTCTGGCCACCTCTGTTGTCCTGAGATAGAATGTTGGATACCTGGTGGGCAGGAATTCAGGGCAGAAGTTGCGACACTGATTGTATTCACACTGTGCTGTTTTCAGTGGTGCTAAAACCTTTCAAACTCCTGGGTCCTGCAGCAACCAGCACCTCCAGCCTGCCTTTGGAGCCCTAATCCTTCATGCAATGGGAAATTGCTTATTAGGAGCTTTTTCTGCCCTGAAGAGGTTCGGGGAGGCTGCTGAGGTTTGCATGTGATGGGTCCTCACTGGAGCATTGGGGTGGGGCAGAGCCACACGCTGCTGCCCTGGACACTCCAGCCTGGGAAACACAGGGGTGGATGAGGCTAGAAGGACCCAGGACCTCAAAGTTGTCATCCTGAAGCTCCTTCCTGCTCTGGTAACTCCTGAGTGTGAGCAAAGGCAGCTTCTGTGCTGTTAGGAGGAAGCCTGAGCTGTTAATAGAAGCTCATCTCTTCTTGTGGGTTACTTATTTCAGAGTGCAAACAGAACATAACAGAACCTTCACCAAGGAGTGCAGAGGACTCCCCACCACCCTCATTTGCTTTGGGGTGGGCTGTGACGTTTTTGTCCTGTGGTGCTTGTGGCCATGCTGTGACATGTGGCTGCCTGAGGAGCTGGCCTTGTCCTGGAGCCCAGCTGTTGGCAGATGCTGGGCTGAGCTGGCAGCATCCTCAGAGGTGCCCACATCATGGAATCTTTCTGGTTGGAAAAGACCTCCAAGGTCATCAAATCCAGCCTTTCACTGAGTACCACCGTGCCTACTAAGCCACCCTGGCACACACCACACTGGCACATGGCACACTGGCACATGCCAACCTGGGACGTGCCACACTGGGACACACCACACTGGGACATTCTACACTGGGACATGGCACACTGGGACGTGCCACACTGGGACACGCCACAGTGGGACATGCTACACTGGGACATGCTACACTGGGACATGCCACACTGGGACACTGCACACTGGTACGTGCCACACTGGGACACACCACAGTGGGACATGCTACACTGGCACATGGCACACTGGGACGTGCCACACTGGCACATGGCACACTGGGACACTCCACACTGGCACATGCCAACCTGGGACGTACCACACTGGGACACACCACACTAGGACATGCCACACTGAGACATGGCACACTGAGACATGGCACACTGGGACACTCCACACTGGCACATGGCACACTGGCACATGGCACACTGGGACACTCCACACTGGCACATGGCACACTGGGACACTCCACACTGAGACATGGCACACTGGGACATTCCACACTGGGACATGGCACACTGGGACACTCCACACTGGGACACTCCACACTGGGACACACCACAGTGGGACATGCCACACTGGGACACACCACACTGAGACATGGCACACTGGGACACTCCACACTGGGACACTCCACACTGGGACATGGCACACTGGGACATGGCACACTGGGACATGGCACACTGGGACATGGCACACTGGGACATGGCACACTGGGACATGGCACACTGGGACATGGCACACTGGGACACTCCACACTGGCACATGGCACATCTCGTGTTTTAACGCTCCCAGCCATGGTGATCCAGCTGTGCCCTGCTCCCAGCAGGAGCTCCCCAGCAGAAGTCCTGCTTCGCAGCTGGAGCCAAAGGCTGTTGGAGCATCCCCCCTCTGGCTTTACTCCCCGTGAGGAGTGGGCATCCATCCCAATCCCCACCCCATGCCCAGGGCTCCTCCCTACTCCCTTCCAGCTGCCCAAGGTGGGGCTGTTGGAAATAAATGATTTAAAGTCCTCCCAAGCCAAAGCATTCCATGAATCCGGAGTTCACCCACCCCAGGGCTGGGTGCAGGTGGGAGCCATCACCCTGGGCATCCCACCAGCTCCCTGCCAACACTCCCACAGGAGCAGCACAACCCAAACTCCACAGGTTCCAAATGGATTTTTCAGCCCAGCCCTGACCTACTTGAAAGTAGCTTTTGCCATCCCAGGGAAGTGGGTAATGGGAGGCTGCAGTGCCTTCAGAACAATTACAGCTCACAGCAGTCCAAATGAAAATGTTTGTTGAAAACAACATGTGCATAATTAAGGCTTAATGAGCCCTTGTCTGTTTGGAATCTGCAATTAGATTTATAATAGAAAATACCAGCAAATGCCAAATAGCTTTAAAAGAAGACTAGATAAAAGATAATTTTGCTGCAAATCTATAGTAATACTGTAATTTAATGAGCTGGAAGTGGTGCAGAGAAAGACTGTAAAAGCTTTGGACAAGTTTGTATTGTATGTGTTTATCTTATCTGCCCATTTCCCTATCTATAAAGCTGTCAGTCTTGCTTTTAACTGCTTGGAAAAAAGCAGGACTTTGCTAAAATCAGGAAGACTCCCTTTGTTTATTTTTATTTAAGTCATTAATTAGTCAGGCAAAGCTGCTCTTTTCTCTTTCTCATCAACATGCTTTAAACTTCTTGTTAGGGTTAATAACAGTAATAAAAATAATAATAGTCATAATAATATCTTTATTCAATTATTTACAGTGAGGCAGGGGCATAATAATAATCAGAGGTGCCTTTTTCTGGTTAGTTTCATTAATTTTAATGAGTTTTTAACTGTCTTTTTAAGATGTTGACAATTTTCAGCACTAAGGGAGATATTGAACAAGTAAACCTGAGGTCAGCTTGGCTGCAGTAAGCACAGAATACCTTTAGCCCTAATGAAAATGTTAGAGGGTAGCAAAATCTGGTGGAATTATGAATAAAGTGAACACACAGGTAGCAAAAAAAGGAAGAGAAGCTGAATTTAGAAGTGCTTGAGGGAGATGGTTGGTTTTTTTTCATATTTAATAGCTGAGGTTGGGAATGAAGCTTTACTTGTGACACGTGGACCGAGGAAACCGAGGCCAGGGCAGTGGGGTGATGGGGCTGTGACGTGCACGCCCCATTGCAAACACAGCTCAGCAGCTCTGTGGGACCAGCCTAACTCAGCACTTGATGAAACAGGGCCACAAGGATGTGGTGGTGCTCCTGGGGAGGCACCCTTCAGCTGTGCTCTTATGGCCCGTGGGAAACTGCTGAGCCTCAGCTGCTGCAAACCCTGCGTGCCCTGGGGCTCCGTGTGTGCAGCTCCAGCCCTGCTGCTGGGTTTGCACTTGGCTGGGGCAGCTCCGGCTCAGCCTTGCCAGCAGTGATGGGAGCCTGGGCATCCCCCAGGTCTGCACCTGCCCAGCCCTGCTCCTGACCTGCCCCACAGGATCACAGAATGAACCAGCTTGGAAAAGATCTTTGAGATCATCAGCTTCAACTTGTGACCTAACACCTTCTCATTGTAAAAACCAGTGACCTGTGGTCCATTTTTGGGTGTAGCCCTGGGGGGTTCAGGTACATCCTGGGTCTACCCTGGATGTACCTGAAGGGCCTTCAATAAATAGAACTGCTTTTTATTCCCCTAACTTTGTCTGGCCTCTGTTTTTAGGTAGTCCCAAAAAGGCACCAAAACCCTGGCACCCAGTGCCACATCCAGGAGTTTTTAAACACATCCAGGGATGGTGACTCCACCACCTCCCTGGGCAGATGATTCCAGTGCCAATCACTCTTTCAGAGAAAATAATTTTTTCCTGTTGTCCAGCCTCAACCTCCCCTGGTGCAGCTTAAGGCTGTCCTCCTGTCTTGTTGCTGGGTGCCTGGGAGAAGAGACCGACCCCACCTGGCTGCACCCTCCTGTCAGGAGCTGTGCAGAGTGATGAGGTCCCTTTGAGCCTCCTTTTCTCCAAGCTAAACACCCCCAGCTCCCTCAGCTGCTCCTCACAGCACTTGTGTTCCAGTCCCCTCCCCAGCCTTGTTGCCCCTCTCTGGACACGCTCCAGCCCCTCCATGTCCTTCCCAAACTGGGGGCCCAGAACTGGGCACAGCACTCGAGGTGCTGCCCCACCAGTGCTGAGCACAGGGCAAGAATCCCTGCCCTGCTCCTGCTGGCCACACCATTCCAGCCACTGCTTCCCAGGGTTCTGCCCTTCTCAGGGACATGGAAACACGTGGTTCCTATGGATCAGGTTGCCCCATCCAGCCTGACCTTGCAATTTCAGAAACTACCTTCCTATCATCCTTCTTTTAGGGTTGGGTTTTATTTAGTCTTTAAAGACCTCCCTTTTCATTAGTTTTATTATTTTTGAGTCCAGAATATGTCCAGATATTGTGATATGGATTGTACTTTGTCAGCCCTTTTTTTTTTTTTTTTTTTCTAAGTACCACTGCAAGAGTATATTTGCATACAAAGTGGAGTGCAGAATCACAGAAAGCAGGTTTTGGCTGGTGCCAAATATCTGTGTCTTGGAAACTATTTTCTAAATGACTGGCATGGAAGATCTCTGATTTATGTTTTTTCCCTCCCAACTAGCTGATTTTGCATAATGTTCCCCATGGTCTTGAAAAATCAATTATTTGTTTCCCTTATGCTTTGCAAGAGAAGAAAATAGACAAGATCTTGAATTCTGGGGGGCAGAAATGTTTGGAAAGAGGTTTGCGTTGAAGGGACCTTAAAGCTCATCTTGTTCCACCCCCCTGCCATGGACAGGGACACCTTCCACTATCCCAGATTTCTCCAACCTGGCCTTGGACACTCCCAGGGATCCAGGGACAGCCACAGCTGCTCTGGGCACCCTGTGCCAGGGTTTCACCATCCTCTGAGTAAGGAATTCCCTTGTGATATTTAATCTGTGCTGAAAGAGCAGGGGCTGTGGGGTGAATTAAAGCTTCTGGTTTTCTTTGTGAATATCAATTGAGTAGCACATGTGATTTTAGGAATTATTGGAGTGAGTTAAGAGGTATTTGGGATCCAGGCTGCTTACCTGTGCAGCTGCCAGCAAGGCATTGGGATTGGAAGCAAAATACATGGTCTTTAGAAAATGCCCAGCATTGAGGCCTCCCCTCTTCACTCCTCTGACAGCTCTATTCCTCACATCATTATTTACTTACCATGCAGTCAAAAAAGATAAATAGAGATTTCCAAACTCGTTCCTGCTCCGTGTATGTCAAACCCAGCGTCACCCAGCCAGTGCCACTGCTGCCTCACTGCCCAGGGAATTGCTTTGATTCCATCCAGGAATTCACCTCAGGTGTGTGGCTGAGCATCACTGCCTGTGCTGCACACTCCCTGGGCAGAGGGAATCAAATTATAGAGTGGGAAATCTTCCCTGTTAAGGTTTCTTCATTCCCAGCTGCTCCCTTGCCTCCTGGGCTGTTCCAGGGCTGTGTGGAGCCCCTCTCCAGCGGCTCCTCTGGCTGTCGTTCTGCTGTGCAAATCAGCACCTCCATAAAATACTCCCAGAGCGGAGCCAGGCTGGTGGCTGCTTCCCAGGCATGCAGGTATCAGCTCTATTTTTATCTCAGCCTGAGGTTTTATCTTGCAGAAAACAATGTTCCTCAGTGCCTTTGACGCCGGCACTGTTCTAGCACAGAGTCTCCATGGCTTCTTTTAGATCTTTGCGTGTTTTCTGCCTCTCTTGGTTTCCTGTGAATTACAAGTGTTGCTGGAGGAGCAGGCAGTGCAGTTGTTGCTCATTAGCACTTATTGTATTTATTTAACACACACCAGGCCAGTGCCAGGATGGTGCTCATCCCTGTGCCCTCCTCCCTCCTCTCACCAGATCCCTCAGCTCTCCCTCTCACTCAGCTGCTGACGAGTGAAGGACCAGCTCAGCAAGAGCCTGGTATTTATATTTTTTTGCAGATAAACTCCTTGAGCACCTGTGATAAACAGCTCCAGATGTGGCTGTTGTTTGGTTTTGAGAAGGGAGTGATGTACATGCCTGAGCCTTGCAGCAGCAGCGCTGCAAAACAACAGCATTGAGCTGGTCAGCAACGGGCTGGGGAGGTCCTGCCTGAGAGCAGCAGGTGCTGCCCATGTCCCAGCAGCCTGATTTCAGTATCCATGCCCAGACTTAGAGAGAAATCTGAAAGGATTTGGGTTTTGGCTGCAGCTCTGGTGAGCTCTCGGTGCCACGGAAAAGGATGGAGATGCGCTGAGCACGCCGTGCACAAGGGCAGCTCAATGCACCAGCTCTCCCCAGCAGCATTATTACACCAGGCTAAAAGCTAAACACAATCATCTGAACACAGTCAAAATGTATTAGATCAACATCTGCCCTCAGGAGCAAAACCTGCTCAGCTGAAACCCCAGCCCCTCCTCCATGCACCACAAGGTGTAACCATGAGTGACTTTGGCCTTTAAATTAATCACCTTTCTCTGAGCATCCTTCTCCTCAGTGCAGCTGGGAGAAGAAGAGGAGGCTGGATGGATGGAGGATTAGCTGCTCTGTGCTGCTTTCACTTCTTTTTGGAGTCGCACGAGAAAGGGTTAAGCAGAATTTTGATCTCTGCAATATTTTCATGCTTATACATTCTGTTTCTCATTTCCATGACAAAGATGGTAGGAAGAGCAGAATAAGGTACAGAATTTGCAGAGCAATTTTAAGACTGTAATGAGAACAGAAAATAGTAGGGGGAGAAGAATTGTAATTAGAATATGAAATAGGGAAAAAAAATTAATCTATTTCCATGTCAGTCTTGAGACTAAATTCTGCTGCTCCCTGTAGCTTTCAGTGGACGGGGTTTTTTGTGTGTGTATGTGAAGAGCTTGAACTCCTCTGCAGGCTCTGAAAGATCCAGGTAAATGAGTTTAAGGCCTTATCCCCCCCCAAATAATGTAATAACAATAATATTGTGTGCAGCGTTGACAGAAAGCCAGGCAGTCTCTTAGATAAATGAATGCTGTCACTCGAATAGTGGTGGCATTTCAGGAGAATAAAAGGGGATGCTGAGGATGCTTTTGGGGTGGAGGTGTGTGTAAGTACCACATGATCACATATCACAGAAGCCCCCAAACACCAAATCTTGCCAGTCCTGAGGGACATCTGTGTGCCCTGAGCCCCCCAGGCAAAGCTGGACCACCCACATGGGGTTGTGCACACCTGGTCCAGGGGAGCTCTGAGTATCTCCAGAGATGGAGGTCCCACAATGATATTTGATCACCAACATGCTAAAAAATGAGATTATATCTGCCCACAACGTTCCCAGAGGTCTGGATTTATTACTCATCTCTCATTTGTCCAGTTGCTGTTCTGGGTCTCTCTAAGCCACAGCATCCCGCAGCAAGAGGTTTTGGGTTTGGGTCCAGTATGAAGAACTTCTCTGGAAGGGTTTAATTTCACTTGCTAATAATCTCAGTGTCTGTCTCCTTGATTTTAGGCTGTTAGAACCCTGCTCTCATTTCAATTTTTCACATATGTCTTTGTTGAGTCCATCCAACACCCTTCTATCCCTTCATCCCCCCCCTTTTTCCTCATCCACGTGTGCCATTCCACACTTTGGATCCCCCTTGCAGTTGCCCTCTGTCCTTCTAACACTACAGATGGCAAAATAATACTTGGTCTTTCCCTCTTTGCTCTTTTCCTGATTGCTTCTAAAACATGAATGGCATCTTTTTGCTGAGGACTGGAAAAAAATTGGAAGTGAACTCTCTAGAAAAGTTTCTCTTCTGGACAGCAACATCAATTTTAAGGCTCATTGTCATGTCTGTCGTTGGGATTGCTTTTCTTCAGTGCATTACTTTGCATTTATTGACATTAAATTTAATCTTCCATTTCCTCAGTGCCACTTAGTGCAGTGAGAGTCCTAATGCAAAGCCATTCAAAGTCGTTTTTAGTTTTGGCTGGCCTGAATAATTTCTGTCTCATTAATAAAATGAACCTTTCCAGATCAGTTATATGATGAGCTGGAGAGATTTTAGTGCAGATGGATCATGGACCATGATCTTCTGCTTGCTAAAACCTACTGAATGTCTTGCTGTGAGTAAAAGAACCTTCCCCTGGGTCCCTTGACATGTTGGGTTTTGGGGTTTAGAGCTGCTTTTTGAGGAACCTTGTGAGAAGTTCAACCAGAGAGATCAGTTCATGTTTCTTAGGGGCTTGCTGACCTTCCAGCAAGATCTAAGTGTGCTGTGAGGCACAAGGTCCCTCATCTTGGCTCCCTCTGGGCCTCCTTGGGGTGAGTTGGAGTGTGATGGGTTCACACTGAGGGAGTTTGACATGCTGGTGTGGAACCTTCCCCTTCCCGCTCCTGTTTGTTTGGGCACAGAGACAGAAGGTCAGATATTTAAAATCACGGAATCATTTAGGTTGGGAAGGAACTCTGGGATTGTTGGGCCCAACCATTGACCCAGCACTGCCAAGGCCACCTCTAACCCATGTCCTCAAGTGTCACATCCACATGTCTTTTAAATCCCTCCAGGGATGGTGGCTCCACCATGCCAGAGCTGGACAAACCTTTCAGTGAAGAAACTTTGCCTAATCTCCAATCTACACCTGACGTGGCCCAGCCTCAGGCCATTCCCTCACCTCCTGTCCCTGCTCCCTGGGGGCACAGCCTGACCCCCCTGGCTGTCCCCTCCTGTCAGGAGCTGTGCAGAGCCACAAGGGCCCCCCTGAGCCTCCTTTTCTCCAGGCTGAGCCCCTTTCCCAGCTCCCTCAGCCCCTCCTGGTGCTCCAGGCCCTTCCCCAAGCTCCATTCCCTTCCCTGGACATGCTCCAGCCCCTCAAGGTCTATGTTGTCGTGATGGTCCCAAAGTTCCCTCACACTGTTTTACAGCAGGTGGGTCATGGGAGTTGCTTAGGATTTCTTTGGTTGGCTTTATGTTTTCCTTCTGGCCGTCCCAGTGTGAGAGCTTCTAGATGGGTCTTTGCAAGGGAGAAGCTCCAGTTTAGGAATTTCTGAATACTCACTCCATCAGTGCCCATTGGGCTGGTGTAGATCATTCCTTTCTTTCCCACCTGGCTGTAGTTTCTTGACAGCCTCTACCATACCTTGGCCCCACCAGTTCTGCAGGTTTCCTCCTCCTGGTGTATTTGAGAAAAAAAAACTCCTACCAAGCTTTTATCCTGCTTGTAAACTGTTCTTAAAACAAACAAACCGACCAAACAAACCGCTTTTTACTGTAAGGCTTTAAGCCTCAATATTTCAACTGTATCAAGCTGAATTTCCCCTGGGATAATGTGTGAGAATGTTCACCGTTTGTAGGAAACTCAGCCCCTCAAAGCCCCGGTGGCTGCTGTGGATGCAGGGTTTGTGCTGTGCCTCTGACACCTGCTGTGGGGTCGTGCTCCCTGTTAATGCCATTTGTCCCCAAACAAATCGCAGTGCACGGCCGGGCTGGCTGGGATGGACAGCCCAGCTTCCCCTGCAGGGCACTCCTGGGGGAGTGTAAATCTCCTGCTGAACTCCTGACCCTCCCTGACAGGATCAACCCAGGGGCTAGCCAAGCATTTCAGCACACAAATAAATAATGCTAAGTAGATCACTCCGGGCCAGAGGTTGTGTAAAGACCTTAATGGGGGAACTGCAGTTAAAGAGATTAAGCTAACCTCAGTTGTGTATTCCCTGAAGAGGTGGGATGCTAAATTACTCCCGCAGGAATTTGCAGCGGCAGCTCAGCCATGGAGCAGGGGTAGGGCTGAGGTGAGGATTTCACATCCCAGAGATGTGTACAGAGAGCATCAGAGCATCCTTGTCGTAGTTGAGACGGTCACAACACAAAGCAACACTCCGTTTTGAGGAGGCTTCAAACCTGGTTTTATTTTAGCATGCATGCTTTTTATACATTCTTACAAAACTCCTAAGTTGACACTTTACTCATTGGTCAGGAAAGACGAACAAAGGGCTCATTGGAATAGGCAGTTGCAGGTTTCTCTTATTTATTGTTCTTTCTTTCTTGGTCTCTGTATTAACGACCTTGGTAGGAAATTCTTTCAGAGGTAAACATGGATCCTCTTATCAAACTTCTCTCTGGCTCACAGAAGTCACTGTAAAACCTCTTCCACAGATCCTTACCAGGACCAGCATCCTTGGGTGTGGATCCCCCAGAGGGCTGAGCCTGGTGTGCAGGAACAGCATCGTGGGGATGCAGGGCTTGGAAGCACCATGGCCAAAGTGCCCTTACAGCAGAATGTGCCACTCAAGTAATATTGATAAAAATGAATTGTGGATAAAACCGTTCCTGTAACATTTTCTAAAGAAGAGTTATGTTTCCCTGTGGTGGGAATGCTGCCGTTGGAAGCAGCTGAGTGAAGCCCACTAAAACATGGGCTCAGATTTTTTTGTTTGTTTTTGAGGAGTATTAAATACAAATTAACTGTGTTACACAAGTTTTCTTGGGTCCTAACTTTTAATCACTAAAAACCTAAAGGCATTCCTTGCATGGCATTTCTTTGGGTCTGATGTCTCAGGTTTTAGATAAATCCCTACTTTATTCTTTAGCTCTGTCCAGCCTCTGCTCTAGGGCAGCCCTCACAAGGTTTCTCTGTCTTGCTGCTGGTGGTAGCTGAACTGTAGCTTGCTGGGAAACAAGCCCAGATGCATTCCAAGAACCTGCAGTGAAATGTGACATCCCCAGTGCACCCAGTTTGGAAATGAGGTTGTCATGAGAGGGAACCCACTGCCCATCTCCTCTGTCCTGGTACCTGGAGGCAAACCAGAGGCAAATGTTTATAGCTCTGAGCAGTAGGAACCACTGGAGGCATCCAATTTGTTCTTAACTTCTCATTTAGTAGCTCCTTGATGGTGATAGCTCTTAATTACTGCTGGATTATTATTAACAGGACGCCTTTTCCAGCTCTAGAACATCAGCTGACCTGCAGTTAAGGTGCTCTGGTGTAGTATAGCCAAAAATGAGTGCCAAAATTCAGGTAAGACTCCTCCAAGCCAAAAAAAAACAATGAACCTACCACACATAAAATAAAATTAAATAAAAATTTGGAAGGCTTTTGAGATCTTGCAGGTATCATAGAAGGTATTACTGGTATGAATTTTGCCCACATATTCTGGTCTACTGGAAGGTGCCCCTGCACATGTCAGGGGAGTTGAACTGGATGATCTTTAAGGTCCCTTCCAACCCAAACCAATCTCTGATTCCATTTTTTCATCCAGAGCTGAAGTTTCCATCTCAGTTCGTGGCTCCCACAAAATTAAATGGATGTGATGAGATTCATAATAAAATTGTACAAGCTGGCAGTGCCATCCAGGAAAAAGTAACACCTTCTTGGAATCTTGGCAGGAGGTTGTGTTTCTTTCCACTGGGCCCTTCCCAGTTAGCAAACATTTGTTCTCCCTGTTTGCACAGAGCTGGAGATCCCACAGCCGCTGCACTTTGGGGTTTGTCCCAGCCTGCTGCCTGCATTTGTTTTCCTTTTTCATATTCACCTGGCTAACACAGTGTGACCTCTGGGCACATTTACAGTTTTGAAAATAATGCTATAGAGCTAAATAACGAACCAAAGTGAGTCTAGAAAAGCAATAAAAAAATTTAAAAGTGCTTTGTACAACAACATCTGAATTGAGCTCCGTGTATGGGCTGATAGAGCAGTGCCAGCTGCAGCTCCCCTGGAAGAGTTACAGTAAAAGAATTATATTTTTAATTAAATTCTCCATGAAAAACTGAATTTCAGACAGTGTTTTCTCACACTTTTGTCTTTTGCTTGGACCCAAAATACTCAGTAGTTTGTCCCATGGAGGGGTGCAGTTGTGGTTTGGTCTCCATCACCCTGATGTCCTTGGAGCTCCCTCTCTGAAGGAGGCTGGAAGTACCCCTGTCCTTATCCACCAGTGCCAGGCAAAGCCACCTCCTGTGGCACGAGATGGAATCCTGCCTGGCCTTGGCGCTGGAGCTCTTGTCACCTGCAGGCCAAGGCAGTTCAGTGGTGGTCATTTGACTTTGTTTCCAGATTTGGTGGAATTTGGGGCACTTTCCCTTCTCTCTCACCCTTTCCCTTTGACTTCCCCCTTTTTCTTCCCCTTCCCTTTTTATTTCCCTCTTTTCTTTTCCCTTCCCTCCCTGGCTTCGTGCTCCTTTCATGCAGGAGAGAATCAGCCACAGCCACTGATTTGTTTAATAGGCTGCTCCTATTAACCAAAGAATAATAAAATTGACTAATTGCAACCAAGCAAAAATTATAAAGTGATTAAGACAACTGCACAAGAGGATGTTCCTTTTGAATGAGGACTTGAAAGTGATCCCTGCCACATCATTTAGTGCAGGCTGGGTTTTGGGGTAAGGAGGGTGATGAATGGCTATATCCAGGTCTGGAACAGGAGCTAGAGTGAAGGAAAAAAGGGAGGAGACATTCATAAGCAAGGGGAAATATTAAAACTTCTGTTTCTGTCATAAATCTACCTGGTATGATGGGGTTGATTGTTTTGAAGTGCATTCTGTAGCAAAACAATAATGAGAAGAGGGAGAGAACATTACTTATCTGCTCTACCTGGCTGCTGTATAACTGGCAAACATCTAATTGAAAAAATATCCTGATGGGAGAATTTCTAATAAATTTGTTTGCACCTTCATAGCCTGGAGGAGAGGGAAGAAAATCCAATCAGCTGTGGGGAAATTCCAAAGTTTCCATTGCATTTTGAGTCTTGATTTTCAGGCTCGCTGCTCAGCCTGGAAATCAGAGAAACAGTAATTTTGAAGGCAGGATTCATTACTGTTGTTATGAAGGCATCAAGGGCAGAAGGAATTGTGGAATGGAGGTAGGGGAACAGTAGAAAGCCATAAAAAATACATTCTGACCAACAGAAGGGGTGGGTTTGTCCTGCTCTGGGCCTCCCTACTGAAGGATACTTTTGGTTTGCTGAATGTAACTTTCAAGGTAATTTTTTCCCTGGAGAAAAAGGTGGTGGCCAGGTGTCAATCAGTGTCTTCTTGTGGGAGACAAGGGGTAGAATGAGAGGTATCAGCCTCACGTGCACCAGGGCAGGTTTAGATTGGATATCAGGGAACAATTCTTCACTGGAACAGTGGCCAGGTGCTGGAACAGGTAGCCCGGGGCAGTGGTGAAGTCACCGTCCCTGGAGGGATCTATGAGAGGTGATGTGGCACTTGGGGACATCACTGAATGGTGGCCTTGGCAGTGCTGGGAGAATGTTGGACTCAGTGATCCTAGAGGGCTTTTCCAGCCCTGGAGATTCTGTGATTCCCCACCAACCTCTGACACTTCTGCTGCCAGCCCAGGTGTGTCTGCTGGGGTTGGTGGGGCTGTCAGAGGGTATTTAGGCAGGGTCAGAAGGTATTTAGGTGGGGTCAGAAGGTATTTAGGTGGGGTCAGAGGGTATTTAGGCTGTAGAGCTGGTTGGATCTGGGTTCCTGGAAGCTCCAGCTGGAACTGTGCTGCCAGGAGCTGGCTGTGCCAGTAGCCACCTGCCAGGTGGAAGGAAATCCAGGTTAAAGTGGATGGTGTTCAGCTGCCTTCTGGGGAATTGTTTGTCCCAGTGCTCAGTGCATCCCACAGCTCCTGCCCCACTGGTGGATCTCACAGAATCCAGCAGTTGCACAGGAATCCTCTCCCACCTGCTGCAGCTGCTGCTGGTATTGCTTAATGAATGCCACAATACCTGTTCCAGTTTTACAGCTTTTAATCGGTTTGCTGTGCTAGAGGACAGTTTGGCAATTAGAGGGTGTCTGAGGCCAAGCAGAGCCCTGTTAGCCCCACTTGGCTTTACTAACTCTGCTGACTTTAATAGCTAATCCTGTAGCACTCTGAGAAATGGAAGCATAATTAATTGTCTAGGCTGAAAATCTTCACCTGGTTTTATTTAGATTTTGCTTTTATTGCTCTTAATATGGCCAATTTCTGTTAAGGCATAACTGGAATCGGCTTCATATCAGAGAGTGAGAGAACAGGTGAGAGGTAAATGATCTCCAATTCATCATCCTGCTGGTAAGGGCAGGAGGGTTGCCTCTTCCCCTTGTTAAGTGCAAGATGTCACTCACAGCTGGTACCTCCATCCTCGTCTCGGGAGTGTTTTATGGCCCAGCCCGTTTTTATTGCCATAATTAATTTGTGAACTCAGCCTTGAGGTTTGCCCCAGCTGTACTTGGAGCCGGAGCCAGTCCTGGAGGGCTTTTTTCCTTCCTTTGGAACCTGAGCGAGTGAAAAGCTCCCGTTGCAGCTAATTAGTGAGAAGAGTTCTAGTTCTCCATGGGGGTTTTGTGGCCTGATAAGTGGATTAGCAGCTGGGAACTGGGTGTGTGCTGGAGCTGTGGGACACAGGAGGATGGGCTGGGCTCAGGCTGCCCAGCCTTGGACATGGAGCAGAGTCCTGGCAGAGCAGGCAGGAGCACGGGAGACGAGGGGATGGATGTGTCAGGCTGTGTAGAGACCCCTCCTGAATGCTCCATGTCGTGGTTGAGACAGAGACAATCCACAGCAACACTCCATTTTCAGAAGGCTCCAAACCCGGTTTTATTTTAGCATGCATGCTTTTTATACATTCTTATAAAACTCCTAAGTTGACACTTTACTCACTGGTCAGGAAGGACAAACAAAGTGATCAATGGAACAGCCAGTTGCAGGTTTCTCTTATTTATCCTTCTTTCTTTCATAGTCTCTATGTCAATGACCTTGGTAGGAAATTCTTTCAGAGGTAAACATGGATCCTCTTATCAAACTTCTCTCTGGCTCACAGAAGTCACTGTGAAACCTCTTCCACAGCGATTCTGCATTGCTGAAGGAGTTTTGTTTTGGTGTTGAGGTCTGAAAGAGGATTGAATGGGACCTGCCCAAGCCTGGACATTTCCATTGATGGAACTTTGCTTTTTTAATATCAGATTGATGGTCTAGAAGGAATTTTAGCAACAGCTTCTTTTGGGTCATCTTTGCTGCAGGGTGCATCTGTGGGTTTACACATTTGAGTTATTTCTTTGAATTGGAGTGATTAATTCCTTATTTCACTGAAAAAATCCCATATCCATGCCATGCCAGCATATCCCATTGCAATAACTGGGATGAAGGTGTGCTCATACCCTCTCAAAAGTGTTCAAACAGCAGCTCGGTGTTTTCCTCTGGGAATTCTGGCTCTTGATGTGAAGAGCCAGGAAGGTATTTGGGATGCACAGCAGCATGGTGTGCAGACGGCATTTTATTAACTCTTTCTTTTGCCTTTCTAGTTTGATGGGGAGAACATGTACATGGGGATGAACGACAACGCCCAGGAGTTTCTATCGGCCAATCAGGTAAGTGTTCTTTTGCTGGGGTGAGATTTTTAGGGGACTAAAGCACAAATTCTTGGAGCTGTCTGTAAATCTGCCCTCCTGGGATATCAGGAGTGTCCATGGAGGAGGTCAGAGCCCAGCTGCTGCCAAGGAGCAGCAGATGCAGCCCTTGGTGCAGGGGTTGGGATGCATTTTCATCCTGGTGCTGCTGCCTGTCACTGGAGCCTGGCTCTGCTGAAAAGCTTTGCTGAAAAGCTTTGCCTCAGCATCCCTCATTCCACATGAAGGTGCATTTGGTGTTTCTGGACACAGTGAAGTTTCCAAGTATTGTGTGCTGTTCAGGTGTCTCCTTCCCTCATGTGGAGTGTTTCCTGTAGCTAAATAGATTAACAGGGGAGAAAAAGGAATCAAAGGGTTCCTGTTTTGGAGCTAGAAACCCACATGTGGGGCACCAGAATAGAAGTGTTCATGTCTTGCAGATGCCTGAGCCTTCTCTGGGCTTGGATACACATGGAGAAAACATGGAGTGGGGTCCTAAACCTGTGTGTGGGTTGGAACATGACCTTTAAGGTGAACTTCCAACCCAGTTCTGTGATTCTATAAAGTTAAAGTTAAGCCCATATTTAGGTCCTGCTGGGACAGGAGGACTTCAGCACATGCTTTTCTGTCCTCCTAACCTGGAGATGAGAGCTGGTCCCCTGTGAACCCCTCAGGGGTGGCCTGGTAGGGTTAGAGGTGCTGCATCCTCAGCACAAAGCACCTCATCACATGCAGCCTCAGAGGGAAGGTGGCAGATCCTTGCTGACATGTCCCAGAATCCCATTTTTGGTTATGTTGTGCTGTTTTGTTGACCACAGACCCAGCCCCACAGTGTGTCCCTGAGGTTTGGGACATAACTATGGATTATATGCAGGGTGCTCCAATGGCAGCAGGGGTTAAACGCTGTCCATATTACACTGGGAATGGGATGAAATCCTGTGGTTTGCCTCCTTGGGGCACAGCAGTGCATTGGCTCATGGCTCAGGAGAGCTGTTCCTGCTCTGGCTCTGGCAGCTGGTACTGGAAGCTGTCCCCACCGTGGCGTGGGGAGAGGCTGTTCCTGCATGAGGAGGAATTCCAGGGTGGGGAAGGAACAGCAAACTTTGTGCTGCTGAGTGATTCAGCAGAAACAAATATGTGTTCAACCAACAACAGCATGGGGTTGATCATTAGAGCCAGGAATTGCCAGGGGGTGAGTAAATACGGGAAAGAATGAGGTGATCCCTGAGTGCCCCATCCAGGGGTTGGCCCTGTCCCCCAGCTGTGCAGAGCCACAGGTTGTGGATGATCACAGGGCAGTTGTTGTAGATCCTTTGCCTTTAAAACCTGCCAGGGGACAAGGATTTCACTGGGAAGGGCTTGCAGTGCTGGCACAGGGACTAGCCCCAGTCCCTGGCCACGATGTGCCTGCAGGACCAGACTGGATTTGGGCAGAGTTATGGCCAGCATGAACCATTGGTGTTTCCTGCTTAGCACCTATCTCATCCCATTTCCCTCAAGGGTGGCCATGAGAGGGAGGTCAGCAGGGCTGCTGTGGGGCTGGGAATGCTTTGCTGCACCTCAAGGAGGAGGGTTGGCCCCCAAAGGAAGGCAGGGATTACCAGGTGTTGGAGGAGTCATGCCCTGAGTTTGATCCTGGAGAAGGATCAACCAAACCAGCTTAGATCCCTGTAACTTGGGCAACAGGAGTTCACTCTTCATTTGCTCTCTGTTTACTTGCTATTTCCCATTTTGGAGTAGCAGTTAAGGGTGGAAAGGGAGGAAAGTTCTTTCCCTGGCAGAGGAGAGCAGGAACCCCCCAGTGCAGGGATGGCTTCGTGCACAGGGGCTGTGCTGCTCTTTCTGCACCAACAAAAGCACTGCAGAGAGTAACATGGAAAATAAATGGGGACCTTTGCCTTGTTTGGCACCCCCAGTTCCCTCCCTGAGCTGGTTTGGACAGTCAGAGGGGAGCTGGGAGTACAAGGGTGCAGGGGGCACCTGGGCTCTGTGGGAGGCTGCAGTGACCCCCATAACCTCATCTGGGGTGGCAGGAGTGCAACTGGGAGGGAAGGTGAGGATCCCAGTTCATGCCCTGCAGGGAAGTGGGTTCACACCCAGCATGAGCTTTGGCCAAGGAGGATGAGGAGCAGCTTCCTCCTCACCCTCCTTAGTGCACCATCTCCCTTTATTTACCTGCACATCAGCACTTGTTTACTGGTTTTACAGCCCCAGCCATGACTTCAGCACTAATAATACAACTCTGTTATTTAAATGGGGGTTCCAGATGGTTTTTATTGTTTGCTAAACCTGTTGTAACCCGAAGGAGTGCATTAAACAGCAGGAGGGGGTTTCACAATCTCGCCTCAGAGGCTGCTGAACCACCAGATTCCTTTACAGCCCATGAGGGGCATCCAACAGCCCTTGGGTTCCTTCAAGACACAGGCAAATTGTACACACTCAGGGCTGGAACATCACACTGCAGTAGATGAGCCTGGTGGGTTGGGGTTTTTGATCCTGCAGCTCCCTGACAGCAGCTTTGTCTCAGCCTCGTGTCTGGTTTTTGATCCTAAGGAAGTTCTGTTCAGCCCAGGGGAGAAGGCTCCAGGCAGAGCTCAGAGCCCCTTGCAGGGTTCCAGGAGAGCTGGAGAGGGACTGGGGACAAGGGATGGAGGGACAGGACACAGGGAATGGCTCCCACTGCCAGAGAGCAGGGTTAGGTGGTGTAATGGGGAGAAATTTTCCCCTGTGAGGCCCTGGCACAGGGTGCCCAGAGCAGCTGTGGCTGTCCCTAGATCCCTGGAAGTCCAGAGCCAGGCTGGATGGGTCTTGGAGCACCCTGGGACAGTGGAAGGTGTCCCTGCCATGGCAGGGGGGTGGAATGGGATGAGGTTTAAGGTCTCTTCCAACCCAAACTTTTCTGGGTTTCTGCAGTTTCTCATGACAGGAGTGTGGTATAGCCAGGATCAGGGTCTTCCTGCCTCTCCTTAATCATTCCCTGCCTAGCTGCCAGCTTGAGGGGAAGGAGAAACAAAACCCCACAACAAAACCCATGCAAAACCCCCACAAAACACCATCCAAACATATGCAAGCCAGGTGCCCTCTTCCTTCCCCTGATCCTCCTTGTTGGGATGGCTTTTGTGCCATGGCTGCAGCTCTTGTCATCCCAGAGGGGTTGGACTCAGCTGAGGACAAAATGCAGAAATAAAGGAGCCTAAAACATAATGAGAGCACTGACAGCTCACACCAGCACAACCTGCTTGGGGAAAATAATTCCTCTTGTTCCATCAAATAGGAGGGACATTTGACCCCAGAAGTGAGTCAAATGTGAAATGTAATTCAACCTCCAGCAGAGGCCAGGGTATAAATGCAAGCTGACATCTGATCAAACCATCATGGACATTTGACCCCCGAGATGAGTGAGGTATCTCTTGTCTCTTGTGGAGTCAGCAGAGCATCATTCCTCACCCTTGTCAATTTTCTTTCTTTCTTTCCCACCCCCTCCCCAAACAAAGGCAAGGAATTAAGTAATGTGAAAAATCCTAAGGAATACACAGATATGAAGTGCTCTGCAAGATCAGTAAAAATGCAACGGTGCTGGTGAAAGAAATAAAAACACCTGCAAAATCAGTGGGAAAAGATATTTATTAAGGCCATTGTCATAAGGACAGTAACACCAGGAAAGGGAAAGGTTGAGGAATGAGGTTGGTTTTATTTGGCATCGAGACTTTTGCACTTGCAGGAAGAGTCCATGGGTGCTTTGAAAATGTGAATTAACTCTGCCTGGGAATCCCTTGTGAGAAGGTATCATCACCCCATCTGCTGGGTGGAGAAATGCAGGAGCTGCCTTGTCAGGGAGCTGGGGGTGATATGATGAGGTTGTGGGGACTGCCAGGCCCTGGCATGTCTTTGGGGACCACTGTCCCCTGGCTTTTGGGAGCAGGGATGTGACTGTGTGCCTGGTCAGTGCAGGGACATTATGGAAAGCCTTAGGGGGTGTTTGCTGCATTTCCCCCTCCCTCCATGATTATCTCTGGCTGCTAGCAGGGCAACAGGCAGCTTGAAGGAGGAAAGAGCTGATTATTTATCACTGGACTGTTTGGATCCTGTGCTCTGCCAAATCCCAGGAGATTTCAGTGCATGGCTTGTTCCAGCTGAGCAACCAGTCCATTTCTGTCCCAACAAGTAAATTTGTGTGACTCCTCATGGAAAGGCTGTTCAACACCACTGTGGTTTGTTCAGGCCAGGGAGACTGTAAAAGCAGCTCTTTGCTTTTGGAAGTGAGGGCACAGACAGGACCCACTGCTCTAAAGTGTTGAAAATTTGAGAGTTCAATTGAAAATAGGAGAGTTAAATTGACCAAGTTCTTTGCACATCATTTCCTCCTCCTCAAGCTGTTCCTGTGTGTTGCTCCTGCTGGCAAGCTCATGCTGCCCATTCTGTGTCAAAAATGTCAGGTCTTGGCTGCCAGGTTTGCACAGCAGCCCTGAGCTGCTGGGGGAGTGGAAGTTGTCTCTGCCCATGGCAGGGGCAGGAACTGGATGGTCTTTAGGATTTAACCCAAACCATTCCAGGATTCTACAGATGAAAAAACAGGATGCCTGGAGAAGGTGTGGCTGCTCCTGGATCCCTGGAAGTGGCCAAGGCCAGGTGGCGTGTGATGCCTCAGGTTTAGCTTTTATGTTTTTCACATTCTGAGCTGCTTTAGTGTGCAGTTCTGAGCTTCATATCAGGGGATGGTGAGCTCTCTGCACAGAGCAGGGAGACAAAACAATTCCTGCTCTAGCTGGGGACCAAGGACAAATGATCCAAATCTCAGCCCCAAGAGTATAAACAATGGCAGAATGAAGAGAGAAAAACAAGCAGGATGGGACTGCATGGGCTAAAGCTGGAATTGGACAATGAACTGCAATCTGCAAATGGAGCAGAACTGATCACAGTGAGAGACCCCGTGAGCGCTCGTGCATTTTGGGACCATTTTGGTTCATCTTGGGTGCAGCCCTGGCTGGGCTCTTGTGCTGCCCAAGGTGGGTCCATTGAGGAGATCCTTTTAATAAATCCCTTTATTCTTTAGCTCTGTCCAGTCTCTGCTCTAGGGCAAGTCTGCACAAAGCATCAGATGGGGCTTGGAGCACCCTGGGACAGTGGAAGGTGTCCGTGCCCATGGCAGGTGTGGAATGGGATGAGCTTTAAGGTCCTTTCCCATCCATCCATTCTGGGATTCTATGACAGAAAAAGGATTTCACCCAAGCCTGGTGAGACACCTGCTGCAGGTGACATCAAGTGTCTCACCTGCTGTGTGGAGCAGCACAAGGGGCTTCAATTTGGGCTCTGGGCATTAGGGTGAGCCTGGGTAACTCATGAATGGGCTGCTTACACTTACACTGCCAAGAAAGCAAATCCATGGGCGGGGATGTGTTTCTGGGGGCTACGGATATGTTTAAAACACAAGGTGGATTTTCCCTGGCTGTGTGTGACTCGGGGAGCCCTGCTGGGCACAGGGGCTTTGCTGACACCCCAAGGGAGATGCAGTTAGGAGAGATATTTGTCATGTGTACAGACATCCACAGCACCTGTCTGCAGCCATGCTCCAGTACGAGCCTGTGTGGGGTGAGCCACAGCCTCCCCTTCCCGCCCACGTGGGATCCATCTGTGGGTGTCCCCCTCTGCCTGCACGTGGATAAATCAACATTTATCTCCTGTATCTATTGCCCTTTATCTCCCTGCCTCCATATATCCCCACGCTGGGGTCTGTATTAGCCATAATAGATACAGTGAGTCACTGATCTGGTGGGTCAAATGGTCAGGGCTCTTTGATCAGCCGTCAGGATCCATTACCACCAGGGCCTCTGCTGGGGCTGGAATTACAACTTACATTTGACTCGTTTCTGGGGTCAAAACGTCCCTCTTATTTGATCGAATGACAGAAATTGTATAATTTGTATATATCCCTGAGCCATATGTGCTCTGAGTGCCACTCTAATGTGTTTTATAAAGGCACAGCTGTCTTGGTGACTTATTTAAAATGGGATTTTGAAGTAGTGTTCTTGCCGTTTAATGTCCTCATTCAGGGTTACACAAGGTTTATCAAATAATAAATAACATTTAGAACATTGCTTTTAACATAACAATGGCTTTGCTGCTTATAAGGAACTGGGCGGTCCAATAAAGCTGTGTTTGGTAAATAAGTGATAATGCAGAAAGTAAAGATAGGATAATTAGAAATTAATGATGTGTGGGAAGCTATGGATACCTTCCTCATGTTCTGCTAACGCTCCAGACGAGACAGAGCTCCTCTTGGCAGCCTCTGCTATAAAATATGCCTTCAAACCTTGTCATAATACTGGCAGACGTGTTGTTCCCACCAGTCTTGACTGAATCACAGCAAAATGTCAACACTTGATAAAATAAACCTGGGGCTGGGGCAGACCCACGTGAGTGCAGGGCTTCCCCATCCCTGCTGGGGACCACGGAGGCAGAACACAGTGGCTGAAGTGGCCGTGGAGCCCTGGGCAGAGTGAGGGTAACTGGGGGCTCCTAATGAACATGTGGGTCACCCTGCCCTCATTCTTGCTCCTCCCTCCAGAGCAGGAGCTGGAGCCAAGGTGGTTTTCAATCCATCAGTGGTGGGGCTGCTCTCCCACTGACAGTGAAGCAACAACAAGAAATTGCTCAGGTGTGAGACGTCCTTATGGCAGTTGTCTCTGGCCTACAAGCTATGTGAATTTGGAGGAGCTTCCAGCACTTTGTTTGTCCCATAAAGTGCAGCAGGTTGCTCATGGTCACCACAACCACTGCCTCAAACCTGGGATTGCTTGGGAAGAAAAGCAAGAAGAGCCAGGAGATCACTTGGCTGAGCAATTCCTTAGGGTGTCCTTCTCTTGAGTCTTATAGAAAGGTCTGCACAGAAAATTAGAGCCTATGGTGAGGTTATGCTTTGTCCAATTTCCAGTCAAGTCCCTTAATGGTGTTTCTAATTCATCTTTGCACATGAAGAAACTTGTTTTAACTTTCACAGAATCACAGAATGGATTGGGATGGAAGGCACCCTTAAAAGTCATCTAATTCAAGCCCTCTGCAAGGAGCAGGGACATCTCCAATGAGATCAGGCTGCTCAGAGCCCTGTCCATGCTGACCTTGGGTGTTCCCAGGGATGGGACATCCACAGCTTCTCTGGGCAATCTGTGCCAGTGTTTCACCACCCTCTGAGTGAATAATTGAGGAGGCAGGCTTTGGGGGCTCCATATTCTGTTGATTTTTGGTTTGAACTGTTGATCACAGGAACAGATGATATCAGAGGCTGGTCAGTGTTAAAGGAGGTCACATGTAAGTGAGGGGTTAACAGAAGGGGCAATATGGCCTCATTTTTTAAAGGGGGCATGGAGAGCTCTGGTGCTCCTCAATCTCCAGCTGCCTTGTGCTCTTTGGACTTTACTCTTTTGTGCCTGTGCAGAATCTTGGTCTCTTCCAGTCTGCAAATAATCTGTATTTTTAAGTCTGGAATTGGCCCTATCAGGGGCAGAGCACATCTGAAAGTAAATAAGTGATGACTCTCCACTCCCTTTACAAGGATACATTGCAAATACTGCAGGAACATACAGATATATGAGTATAAAACACCCCTGGTGAAGGGAAGAGAGAGGTTTGTATAGACTCACAGTTGAAAGAGGATTACACAGAGTTTGGGAGTGTGCACTGCAGGCCCCCATGCTAAGATACAGATTTTTGCTCTCTCCCTGCTGTTCTTTGAGTAATACTGTATAATTTCATATGTTGTGCTGGAGAAGAAAAAATAGAGGGGAGACATTGATAGATCCTAAATGCCTTTCTCAGCGGACGATTCAGGAAGAATCTCATGTACTATTTTAGAATGAACAATAGAGTGTTACATGTCATTTATTATAATCAGCAGCTAATGCAAACCCTTCCAGGAGGGGCTTGGGAGTTGAGCACAACTACAGCTGATGATCCAGGCTTGTGAATTTTGCATGAACTCCTGTGTGACAGTGAAATTTTTGAAAGGTGCAGTTAGGAAGTGATTCCTGTAGCTCAGTCATAGCAAGAGGAGGTTTTACTGCTGGTACAAGGCCGGCTATAGTGTTTAAATAAAATAATAATAACAAAATCCCTTTGTATTACAAGCAGAGTGAACATCATCTTCAACCCTTGGTCTCAAGGGACTCCTGAATTTTTAGCAATAGGGTGTTTGAAAAACAGCCACCAAGCATCCCAGAGTTAAAAACTAATGCAATTGAGCCATTCCTAGACCAAAATGGATGGTCTCTGCTTCTACTGCACTCACTCTGGGGAAAAAAGGGAAAAAGAAATAGCATCTCAAACAGCTGAGGACACCTGTCAGGTGGCACAGAGCACCTGGTAGGGATGGGAAACACTGAAACTGTTGTGGTGGCTGAATTTGATGTGCCGATATTTCATCAAAGAGATTGCTGATAGGTTCAGGTTTAGGACCAAAGGCAGGAGGGAAAAGGAGATCCTCAGGTGCACTGGAGGACACACACCACACTTGACAGCCTGAGGGCTGGCCACAGCATCCACCACTCCCCAAGGTCCCCTGGAGATCATAGCCAGCTCTGGCCAGCCCCAGCAGTTACCTTTCCATGTCTTTCCTGTGTCTTTCCAAGGTTTTCTGAGATATGAATCAGCTCAGAGAATGTTTTTGACCCCAAAAAAAGTGTCTGTATTAAGCAGCACATCTGGCTGTAGCCCTTGTTCAGTGAGATGTGGAATGAAAACGTGCCTGAGGATCTTCAGCCAGAGATGGGATTTCTTTTGCAGTGAAAAGGTCTGTAAACAGTGAAACATTTAAAAATTAATAATAAAAAATCCAGTCTGTGCAGGAGATTGGCCCAGGGCTGGAGGCAGCAGAACTAGGGAGATGGTGGGAACCTGGTGTGGCAGAGAAGGAGCAGCAGGACCATGTCCATCCCCCTGAGAAACAGCCTTTGCTGCTGCTGCATCTTGGTCTGAAGGGATCCACACAGAAAATACTGGTACCAAGATGAGTTCTGACAGAGGATTGGACATGGGTGGTTCTTGGTGCCGAAATTCCACCATGCCCACCAGTGGGGCTGCAGGAAAGGTGTGTCCCAGATCCCAGGAATGCTCCCTGTGTGCTGGAGGGTGAAGGAGATGGAGTAACTGGGACAGCTTCAGAGCACCGTGGGGCACAGCTGAGGTCCAGTCAGACTGAAGAGGATCTGCTGGAGTGCAGGGTGGCTTCTGTGGCATGAGGACATGTGGCCTGGCTGTCCAGCAATGCTGCTGGGCTTGTAAAGCCAATGGCTCCTAAAAGAACAGCAAATGATAGAGGTAGGTGATGTGCTTTAGGCAAGGAAGTGTCACTTTATCAGGGATTTCCCATGTGCTTTTACTTCTGTAAAGGGACTGCACACAGTGGAAAGAGAGCCACTGTCCTTGATGGACAGCATGGCCCAGGGCAAGGTGAAGACCTGCATGGGGGACACCTGGAGCAGCCCTGGAGGGAGCAGACCCCTTTAAAGCCCAGCTCTCAGGGTGACATGGGCTTATGTCTGCTTTAAACCCTCACCAGGGCCACTCCTGCTGCTCCCGGGCTGGCCTGGAGCGGTGGCAGCCACTCAGCCAAAGGCAATCCCAGAGCATCCATCCATGTTTGTGCCTTTGGATCTGCAGCTCCCTGTGCTGAGCTGATTCCTCAGCGTGTCCCGAGTTCCTGCTGTGACACAGCGTGACAGGGAGCCATGTGCATGGCAGGGACTGGTGCTGAGCTCTGACAGCGCAGCCCCAGCGCTCTCGGGGAGCTGTGATGAGCAAGGATTTCCTCCTGTGTCCTTTTGGGGGGCTGGGTTTGGCTCCTGCAGAGGGTGGTTTGCTTCTCTAATGGACCTCTGGGGAGTTGCTCTGGAAAACTCTGTTTATTTGTGGAAGTGCATCTCCGTGGGTCGTAGCAGTGTGGAAGAAAATACCCAGCCCATTGCTCTTGGGATTTCCTCTCCCAGGTGATTGATTACTTCTTCCCTCCTCATCAGAGACCCATCCTGAGCTGGTGTATGGGTCTGCTGTCACAACACAGAGATTAACTGAGGAGCCACTTACTTCCAGCAGGACAATGTTATTTTCCACTTCAGCATTTGGATGAAGGCCTGGGCAGAAAGGAAAGCCCCTCTGCTGCCTTGGCTGGGGACAGAACAAGCCCTTCTCTGTGTGTCAGCTCTGAGGCTGCCCTGGACACGTGCAGGGTTGGGCTCCTTTCCAGCCCCACGAGGGCAGGACCATCAGCAGAGCATCTGTACCCAAAACAGAGTGACCAGGAGCACTAGGACAGTGATTGTCCCCTGTGCTGGCACTGCTGGGGCACCTCGAGTGCTGTGCCCCATTCTGGGCCCTCACGAGAAAAGCATTGAGGGCCTGGAGTGTCCAGAGATGGGAACAGAGCTGGGAAGGGTCTGGAGCACCAGGAGGGGCTGAGGGAGCTGGGAAAGGGGCTCAGCCTGGAGAAAAGGAGGCTCAGGGGGGACCTTGTGGCTCTGCACAACTCCTGACAGGAGGGGACAGCCAGGTGTGGGTTGGGCTCTTCTTCCAGGCAAACATCCACGGAACAAGAGGAAATGGCCTCATATTGCGCCATAGGAGATTTAGAGTGGATATCAGGAGGAATTTCTCCACTGAAAGGGTGGCCAGACGTTGGAGAGGGCTGCCCATGGAGGTTTGGAGTCCCCATTCCTGGAGGTGTCCAAGGAACACCTGGCCATGGCACTCAGTGCTCTGGGCTGGGGACAAGGTGGCAAGTGGTCACAGGTTGGGCTTGATGATACTGGAGGGCTTTTCCACCCTGAATGACTCCATGATGTCAAGGCTCTGCAGGCCCTGCAGGATGAAGAGGGCTGTGTACCCCAAGTGCAGCCATCCAGCTCCTTCTGCTCAGAGCCAGGCTCTGGTTCACTCCAGCCTCCCCTCGCTCGTGAGGCTGGGCAGAGCAGGGACATGAGCTGGCTGGGGAGAGAATGCCACCAGCCCTTGTGCTCCTGCTCCTTTGGGGAAGGCTGGGATCTTCCCTCTCAGGTGACACACCAGGCCAGGCTGGTCAAAGCCGTGGTGGGAACCAAAAGCCAGGGGAGGCAGCTGTCCCAGAAGCTGAGCTGTGACACAGGACCCAGCTGAAGGGTGCCTGTCACAGCAGCTCCACGAGCTCCACGTTTGGCCCATGTTCCATCACCTGTTGGGCAGTTCTGCCAAGGGCTGTGCTGGGTCTCACCCAGCACTGCCACCATGATCAGCAGCCTCTGAGCCAGCCTGAATTAAACTTATCTCAAAGTAGCAAATCCATCAGCTGCCATCAAGAGTGCCAGGTCTGAGGCTGTCTAGCTCAGGTCTATACATCTGTGTACACCGTAAAGGGCAAAATATGACTTGGCTTTTATTACTTTAATTAAAACATGAGTGAAGAGTATGAGATTCATATTAAATTGTATTTTCCTGGCTGCTGTGGGAAGGAGCTAACTGATCTGATTACCATGAAGATTACAAACTATCAAAGTGAAAAAGAGCTTTTTGCAAGTATTTCATATTAAACCTTCAAACATAACACTTTAAGAATAATTATAGTTGTATTACTGGAAAATGATTCATGAATTCTGAATAAATATAAGGCCCTTAAAGGGAAATGTTCCAAGACCACAGTTTTCATTCCAATCTGATGAAATTTAGTATCATTTTGCAGCTGTAGAATAGAATGAAAAAAAATATGTACATAGACTGTATTGAATATATGTCAGACTAAACTAATGAGATTTTTTACATCAACTCTAAGCACGAACACAGACAAATGGAATAGCCATCCTCATTTTCTGTAATAGAAAGCACCAAAAGGGAAGGCAGAAAGGATCTCACTGCTCACAAGTCTTTATTCCACCCTTGATTGTTAAATAATATATTTTAAGTTCTCATATCTCGCCTGCAGAATGTTTGAACTGACACTAATGGGTATGTAAGAGAAAAGAGTGAGCTCTAAGAAAAAAAAGTGAGGAAAGGCTAGGATTGGGAATTTTATCAGTATTCCCAGTGGGCTGTAATAAAGATACTTTTCACACAATACAGTGAATGTTTACAGCAGACAGTTTAGTTTCCTTCCAACAATTATGAGAGAAATTGAATCTCAGGAAATGTTAGTTTTGGCTAAAATTAGGCATAACAATAAAGATACCCCTGAAAGTTTATTAAGGAGGGGAAAAAAAAGAAAAGAAAGCCATCAGTCTCTGGAAGACAATTTAGCAAATTTATTTTAAGAATTCCAGATGACTTCTAAACAAAACCACACACCTACGTGGCGCTGAGGGCTCAGGCTCCCCATGGGAGCTGCTTTTCTCCTGAAAAGCTTTCTTTCCCAGGCTTCATGAATTCCTAGTGCATTTTGGAAGCAACTATCCAAAAGGTGCTTGTTTCCAGGCTGGACCCAGCTGGAGGACAATGCCCATCACTTCTGCAAGCAGATGGAGCAACAGGTCACATTTTTTGGGTAAAGTCAGGGTGCTGCAACTCTGGGAACCCACACTGGTATTGAGAGCAAGTTACTGAATGCGCTTGAATGCAATTTTAGGAAGGATTTTACCATGCTCAGAGATGCATCCAGTGATGCTGGAGATCAAAAAACAATTATAAAAATAAAAAAGGAAAGATGCTCTGTAAAGTGCAGGAAACTCTGGAGTGCTCTGAGCAGCTCATGTGATGGTGTTTAATTTTTGAAACACAGCGAGTGGAACATGCAATGGAATTCTGCCTGCCCTGATTTCCCCACTTCTGCATCAAGGAGTGCTGCAATATCCCTGTTAGAGACACCTGCTTTCCTCCCCTTTTATCCATGCAATCCTTGATTTTTGACTTATTTCTCACTGTTTCAGTCTGGAAAGAGATTCCTGTTATTTGCTATCAAGAATAGGAGGTGAAAGCTGATGCAGCTTCGCTCGCAGACAATGTGCCCCATTTTGGTTTTATTTGGGGTCAGACTGGGCTGATGCTTTATGGTAACACCAAGTGGGACTCGAGGTGCCCAGTTTGGTGCTAGAATTGGCAATAGAAGCACTTGGCTCTGAGTCATCCCAGATTTATGGAAATATCTAGGCCTTGTGTGGGCTTGGATTTGACAGATAGCAGCTGCAGCCCTTGAGTACATGGGAAAATGAGAATTTTTACCATGAGGTTGATGTTTTGGCTTTGTTATGTGCAGCCCTGTTGTGCTCAGAGCCTCCCCCTCCTCTCCATCAGCATCTCTCCCTCTCATTTTGACTCTTTCTCTTCTGCCCAGTTTTTTGGAACAGTTCAGGTTCTACCTGGTGTTTCTAAACCAGTGAAAATAACAGAAACACCTCTCCAGCTGCTCAGTGAGTGAAGAGTTTCAGGTGGTTTGGCCTCTGGAGAGCTGGGGCTGGGTTTCTCTTCTGGCCTCATGCCTTGGGTGTTTGGTTGGGCCTTCTGGTCGTGTGATGAGGTTGGGCTGGTGTGGATGTGAACCCTCTTGCACCTTCTATTCCTCTGCACACACAAATGTTGTCCTTGGCCTCTGAATCTGCCAGTGCCAGCGCTGGAGCTGGTCCTTGATGCAGGCTCCTGGCTGTGAGCAGCACATTGATGACCTGGCTGAGCTCCTAGATGGACAGTTGTCCTTGCTTTAGGGAAACATTGCTGTTTGGATTATTAATGTGGTGGTTTTCCTTTTTGCCTTCCTCCTGAAGGGCTGGTTCCTTCTCTCACTGCTCATTTTGTCCAGGTTTTTTAATGCTTTAGAAGGAATTTGATGAGTGTCTGATTTAGGGCATAGATGAGCCTCTCCCAGCCATGTGTGTGTTCCTGCCTATTTTTAGATACCATATATAAGCCTGGCTTCATTAAAGAAAAAAAAAGTTGTTAAAATTGTTAAAGATAAAATCTGTTTGTTTCCCAAAATTCACATATTGGAGGCTTAAGGCTGAGATTTTCACGCCTACTCTGGGGATTTGGACACTTGGCCATGCACCACGTTCCTGTTCTCACAGTTCTGTCACGAGTCTCTTGGTGCTTCCTGCTTTCCCTAACAGCCCCAGCACCTTTGTGCTCCTGTGACATGACAGCTTCTGCTTTGCATAAGGGAGGAAAAGAACAAAATTCTTGGAGCTGTGGTTGTGAAAGAAGAGTCATAATTGTGGCTCTCAGCACAGGAGGTACAGAGAGATCCTGTGTGATTATCATGGAATGCTTTGGGTGAGAAGGAACCTTGAAGTTCCACCCTGGGCCATGGCAGAGACACCTTCCACTATCCCAGACTGCTCCAAGCCCTGTCCAGCCTGGCCTTGGGCACTGCCAGGGATCCAGGGGCAGCTGGATCTTACCTTGACATTGCATGGACTGGGAGTACTGGGTTCAGGGGGTATGGGCAGCCAGAGGTTGGGCTTGATGGTCTTGGAGGTCTTTTCCAACCTCAGTGATTCTGTGATCCTGTGATTCTATTGCTCAGTTGTGCATATTCAGGATCTGCAAGGAGTGAGACATGCCAACCCCGTGGTCAATCTGTCCCAGACCTCCCTTGACAAACCACACCCTGTCACTGCCACTGGAATTGCATGCATGCTCTCTCTGTCCCACCTCAGGGTTTGCTTTGGCAGAGCTGACTCAGGAGTGTTTGGTTTTGGCACATCTCCCACGTGCCAGAGCCAGGTTTGGGGGCTGAGGGGCTTTGGGATAACGTGGGAAGCTGATTTATCACCCTGGTGATTTCAGTTCATTTCCTTTCCCCATTTCAGCAACTTCCTGGCAGCCTGAAGTGTTTGGCAGTGGATGGGTGGGTGAAGAATTTCAAGCTGTTCTTGGGGCTAAAGAGTAAAGAAGGGAGGGAACAAGGTGGCATTTTACAAAGCTGTGGCACATTCTTAATTTCAATAAAATAAATGTTAAAAAAAGGTAAGCAGCACCTCAGCTGCTGAGGCGACAGGCGCTTAAGAAGCACTGAATAAATACATAAAACATATTTGCTGAAGGCATTTGTTGTTGGAAGTTTAAACATTAAACATGCCTTCTTCGTCTGATACCATAATAAAGCAGGGATGTTCAAAGAGCCATTAGTGGAGCTCTGACTACAGCTTTACATCTTCACTCGTGTACCAGAGCACCTGCATTACATCAGCAATGCCTCGGTGAGTTTTGCCCCAGAAGGGAGGGATTGGGATTGCAATGTTGGCTTTGGGCTTTTTTTGTGGTGTATTTCCCTTTAGCCATCCATCAATGTGGATGTTTTGGTTTTGTTTCCCTTGTAAAGTGCTGGGGCAGGTCCAGGGGGGGCAGCAGCTCTGCCTTTGTCCCGCTGTCCCCAGGCTCACTAAGTGCTGGCTCTGGGCCTGATGAGACAAATAAACAGGTTTGTGTATTTAGGTTTTTAAATTACAGGCTAAGGAGGAACACAGATACTCAATCCATTAAGAAATAACTAGGTGGGTGATTCAGTACCATTTGTGTAAATGGCACTAACTCTGGTCTGCCTGCACAATTTATTAATACTTCACGGGATGAAAAAAAAAATTATTTTAATCTCATAATGGATGATGAGCTGTGAAATTGCTTCTGCAGCAGCTGGGCACCCTGGGGGAGGTGCTAGATTGCACCACATTATGCAAGCCATCCCCACATCCCTGCCTTCCTCGTGCTAATCACACACATCAGATCTGGCTGATGGCGAGGGGGGCACTGCTTCTGCTGGGGTTTATTACTTTTTGATTTTTTCATATCTACAGTTTTCTTGTCAATTTGCTTTGGGGTCCCAAGTCTGGCTTGGGAAGCGTGAGGGCTCAAATCCGAGTGGGTTTGTGATGATGCTTTGTACTTCAAATGTGTTGGCAACAGGAAATAAAGAAATTTAGCAAAAGTACCAGGGCTGGCCCAGTTGGTGAAGATTTCATCTGGCTGATACCCACACTGTGAAGGAAAGGGTACCAAGAGCTGTCACTGCTCTTTGCTCTGCTGTTATAGGACTGGGACCATGAGCAGGACCAACATCCCAAGTGCTGTGGAGTTCCCACACTAAAAACAGAGCCTGGGCTTAAGGACTTTGTTTCTGAGTGGGAAGATGGAGCAAAGCAAGGGGTAGTGTGGGGCATCTAGGAAAAAATTGTAATTGTCCCTTTATCTCCAGCATGGGATCCTCAGCATTGGTGATGTGCTCTTGGTGGTGTCTCTGGTGCCTTGCCCACACCACTTGTGGTGTGCCCTGTGTGGTGAGGGCCTTGCAGAGCTTCTTTGGAAAATGTATCTTTGCTGATGAGAGAAAAAACCCAAACAGGCTATATTTGGGGGAAAAAAGGTCTGGGGTGCAGATGGGTTGTGTTGCCATTGTGGCTTTGCTGAGGAGCCTTGCTGCAGAACACAGCATGCCAGAGCAAGGGATGGCTGTGAAAGCCACATGCCACACGTAGGACATGCCTTCTGAGATGAAACTCTGGAAAATGTGGTGCAAAAAAATCATCCGTGTGAAGTGTGGCACAGAGGATTTGTTTAATCCCTTAACTCCACTCCTTCAGTTTTGAGCCCAAGGGAAATACTCTTAGACAAAATCTGAAGGGAACAAGTGTGGTACAGAGTGTAGTTTCCTTCCTGCTCTGGGTCCTTCTGGCTCAGCTGAAGCCAGATTGAATTAATTTCTTAGAGTGCTTTTTGCTAATTCTTCCTTGCCTGTGCCTGTTTTTGGGCTGCCTTATCTCCTGACCTGCTTACAGTGCATTATACACCATTGTGTAACACACCCTGGGCTCAGCACCCTCCACCAAATCCATCCAGCCCAACAATGGATTGCTGTGAGTGCACTGAGCTCATTATGCAAGTTCAGTATGCCATGAGACAAAAAGCCAATTATGTAAAACCTGCACTCAAATAATTCCCTGAAATGCGTGATGTTCTTGAGTAGAATATGATATTCCTTGTATTCACTTCCAGGAGAGATCCTAGGAAAGAAAAGAAATGGGTTTATATTTGTCTGGTCTAGTCAGTCTAATTTTAGATCCCATTGGCTGCTGTCTCACTGGGTGTACAGTGCCTTTAATACATTTTAAAACCAGGCAAAAATCATTATAAACAATTTTAAGGAGGCTGATTGTGAGGCAGATGACAGAGGCTGCTTTTGCCAAGGTAGAGCACAGCTTGCACATCTCCTGGCTTTGCCTGGAGCACTGCCACGTTTGCTCTGAGAGCCTGGGGAAGAACAGCCACAGAAACAGGCAGTGAAAGGAAACAGCTCCCTCCTCAGCCTGGGGAGCTAAGGAAAACATAGGTGAGCTGAGCTGAGCTGAGCTGAGCTGCTGCTCTGGGTCACCCAGGAGCAACTGTGCATCAAAGGTGCCCCCCAGCCCGGCCCTGCATGTGGAGCACAGCAAGGGGTTTGCAGAGCCCTGGGTATTGCTGATGTTTGTGTAAACCAACACTGAATTCTTCTGAAAACGCTGTCAGCCTTTAGCAATTGAGCCTTAATATCCCATCTGGACAGGGCTTGGAGCAGCCTGGGGTTCTGGGGGGTGTCCCTGCCTGTGGCAAGGAGCAGGGCTGGGTGAGCTTTCAGGTCTCTCCCAGCCCAAACCCCTCGGTGATTCCACGATCTGTGTATCCAGGAGCTGCAGGTCGCTGTGCAGAGACCTGGTGCTGCCATACAGAGGTGGCACCCGGTGGCATGAGAAGGTGGCTCTGGAGGGACAGCTGGCCCTCGTGGAGCTCCCTCTGGGACGTGTGGGGCGCTGGCAGGGTCCTGCCCTGCCCTCTCCTACGAGGCAGCTGCTGCCTTGCCATGAAAGCAAGAAAGGCTGAGATGGGTGATTACATTTTTCTTCCTCTATTCCTGGGGGTATCTACTTCCAAAACTCATTTTTGTCTGTGTCACCAGGGAATTAGGGGTCTGTCTGTCTCTCTGTCCTCAGGAGGACAAACAGAGCACTCCTAATCCTTCCTGCACCCCTGCCTGCTGCACTGCTGCCCCTTCCATCTATATCTGCCTTTATGGAAACCGTAACCTCTGCTTGAACCAGAGATTTTCCTGAACAAGAGCCCTTTGGGATCTGAGTGGGCTTTCCTGGATACATTTTTAATAAACACAATAATTTGACTGCAAACCCATTACCTATCCCCTGTTTGTTCTATGGGATAGTCATTTCCATGCCTGCAAAAGCCACTAACTCACAGGGCAATCAAAGGAGGAATGACAACCAGGATAAAATTGGTCTGTGTTGTGATAAACCCATCCATCTTCACGTTGTGCTCTGGAGCTTTATGTACTGCCTATAAATAATGGCCTCAAAAAGATATTAAATCTTTAGAAAAAATCAAGCCTAATTGTAACTATATTTTTGTTTTCCATTTTGGTTTATGTACAGTATATGACTTCTGCAGAGACATTTTTATTCCAGGAAAATGACAGGCCAACAAGAAGCCATAATTGCACTGATTTTTAGAAGTGCCTGCATTACTACAGATCTGATGTACTGCAAGACATGAATCAGAAAAATTCTATTAAAAAATCTCTTGAATGGCTGACACAGGAGTATTATCCATGATGATTAATTTGACTTGGTCATTATGAACACAGACAAGTCTGACAAAATTGCATTTCATTCCCCACTGAATTCATAAAATCACTATACACATAATAAGAAGTTATAGTTCCCTGCTATCCACTATTCTTGACAGGATTCCAGTTCTGGATAAGATACTGATTAAAAAAAAAAAAAATAGAGGGGGAGAGAGAGAGTTGGGAGCCTTTTTTAAAAGCCTACAATAAGGCTGATTTCTTTTGCTCTAAATTGTTCATAGAACTCCATTATTTTTAGCTTTTTTTGGTGAAGTGGTGATGCAGGTCAAGAGCAGTTGGACAATAACAAACCCAACTGTGAGCTTGTGGTGCCATGGGATGGGATGCAGCAGAATGGCCAGGCTGAATCTTGGGGATTTTCCATCCTTCAGACAATTATAAATAACTGGTAGCTTATTCTTCATTTCCCACCCACACAACAGACAGGTTGAGGCAAGAGGGTCCTGACAATGTTGTTTCTGGCCTTAGCAGCATGTAAAATAACCCCCCAAAATGCAGATTTGGATGCATTCCTCCAATTTTTTTTTTTTTTTTTTTTTTTTTGTGCGAACTGAAATTTTCTGCTCCCTGTGGGTATTGTTCCCTTCATAGCCCCTTCCTGCTGAGCACCACACCACAGCCTTCCCTTTGCCACTGTGGCAACTCCCCAAGGACATCCAAGGTTATTAGGACAAGCAAGGATGTTTAGGACCCTCTGTGGAAAAATGGTTTTATGAAACACACATTTTTGTAAAATGCGTAGAAGAAAGACCTTTCTGAGCTGTCAGATTTGGGTGTGAAACCATCCAGGCTTTGGGAAGAGCTGTGGCTCCAGGACTTCATGGGATCTCCAGGAGATGGGAGAAGGTCAGCTGCTGTAAAGTTTAAAGTACAAACATCCTCCTGATTCAAAGGTGAAGCCATCCAGAAGAGCTGGGATTGAGCTGGGCATGGATTTGTGCTGCAGTTGTAGTGTAGAGGCTGCATCAGAGCAATGCCCATGGAGTGGGGAGGTGGGGGTTTGATCTTTGGGACAACCAGCACTTGCTTGGGGTTTTTGAAGAGAAGAAGCTTTGCTCTGGGGACAGGCTGGGAGAGCTGGGTGTGTTTACCTGGAGAAGAGAAGGATCCACTGAGACCTCAGAGCCCCTTCCAGGGCCCAAAGGGGCTCCAGGAGAGCTGGAGAGGGACTGGGGACAAGGTAATGGAATGGCAGTACAAGGGGGAATGGCTTCTCACTGCCACAGGGCAGGGTTAGATGGAATACTGGGAAGGAATTCTTCCCTGTGAGGGTGGGCAGGCCCTGGCACAGGGTGCCCAGAGCAGCTGTGGCTGCCCCTGGATCCCTGGAAATGTCCAAGGCCAGGCTGGACAGGGCTTGGAACAGCCTGGGATAGTGGCAGGTGTCCCTGCCTGTGTCAGAGGGTTTTGAAAAAGATGGTCTTTAAGGTCCTTTCCAAGCCAAACCATTCAGTGTTTCTATGATTTGAAGCCCCTCGACTCTGGATATGGAAGAGGAGCACACACAGGAGGAAGAGCTCTCTTTCCCACAGGTTCCCTGCTGCTCTGCTGTGCCCCCAGCGTCTTGCTGAATATTGTGCAGACACTTCCAGGGCACATTTCTGTTCAGGCAAGAACTCATTTTCCCTTTTCAACAGCATTCCCCTAGTCAAAAACCTGAGCATGTGAAAATTAATGTAGCAGGGGCTGGGAACACTTCAAAGACAATTTGTAGATTATATGTGACTGACTGTTAATAAATACTTCTTTCCAGTATTTATCCACCTCTCCCCACATAATTCATTGACCCTGGCGTTCACACAGATCTCTGTGTGTGAGGATGAGGCAAATCAATTTCCATTCCTAAGACTCAGAGCTGCTGACGCCGAAAATCAGCACTGCTTCACTTCTTGGCACGGGGCTTTGGGAATCCCAGGTGTGAACAGGAGCCCTCTGCCATCCCTGCCTGCAGAAGGGGTGGTGGAAGGGAAAACCCCCCTGTTGACCCCACAGCAAGCACCCATCCATTCCTGTGCTGGCCCCAGAGCATTTCTCTGGAGTTTGCAATGTGCCAAGGGACTTCCACTTTCTCCTGCCACCTCACCTGATATTTCTGTCCCCGTGGCTTCAGTGCCATGAGATGAGCAGAAAACCTCCCTGGTTTCTGTGCTGGAGAAATGTATCAAAATCCCCTTGCAAATAGGATTGTGCCTGGGTGGGCAATGGGTGTAGTGGGAGAGGAGACCAAAGGCTTTTGAGGAAATATGGGCAGCTGGTCCTCAGGAAGCTTGGATTTTACCTTTTGCCTTGTGTTGGACTCTTTCTGTGGCCCAAGGTGTTCTCTCAACCTGGTGATCCTTGCAGTTGCTGTGACCAGTGGCACATTTGAGATGTGTGTAGGGAATAGGGAATGTGTCTGTATGGCACACCCAGCTGTGTGCTTCTCTGTCTCCTGACTCCCTCTGACACATCATCCAGCTTTGGATAAATCAAGATACCCCCAAAACCCCCTGGCTGCTTGTCTGCAGCTCTTTCCCTGTGTGGTACTGGTGGGAGAGTGCTCTCCCTGGGATTGGGGTCCTGCTGGGAGTGGGATGGGGGGATTGCCGTCACAGCTCGTGGGATGGGGTGGGCACCCCGTAACCTCCGTGTGCTCCTTGTGCCCACCAGGAGCCAGGCTGTAGCCCCTCTCAGCCTCACAAATATCAGTCTTTTCCTCACTTTGCAGACTTGCCAGGCTGGTTTGGGTCTCTTTAGACCCATCTCATCTCTAAAGTGTCAGGAGTGTCACTGAGCTTTTACATTAGCTTCAGGAAAAGCCCAGTTAGATGAGGGATGACACAGAGTCCATGGTGGTTTGTGTCACCTGGATAGATTGCAGCAGCCTCCCTATTTCCTTGTACCTTCCCAAGAACAAATGTTCTCTCTCAGGCTCGCATTTACTGTTGAATGCTTTTTGACAGGGCAAATATTTACCTGCAATAATACTACAAATCTTGATCCTGCTCACTGTGAAGAACATTTCCCTGAATCAATGCTTGGCTGCAACTCCTGGATCCTCGGGGATAATCACACAGAACATGACTCAGTGCAGAATTGGGGTCGCTGGACATTTGCCGTGCTGCCAAGGAGGAGAATGGTTTCCCAGGTGCTTGGTCAAGCCATGTCCCCTGTGATTATCACCAACATGCAGTGCAGAGATGGTGCTGCCTGGCTGTGGAGTGTTTTGTAAAGGAGGACAGGAGGGCAAAGGCAGGAGGAAGCTAAAGGCATCATTTATAGACATGCTCAGCACTTGTCCCTCCCTCCTGAGTCACCTGCATGAGCATCTGCAGTGTTTTTTGGAACATGGCTTTGGCTGGGTCACAGCTGCTCCCTAAGAGCTGTGTGACATTCAGACATCTGGATGTCCCTTGGCCCATCCTCCTCTTTGCTGCAGTGCTGGGAATGCTCCCCAGGCTCAGGGGGTTCTGTTATGGGATGGCTGGTGGAGCTTGCTGGGGTTTGGCTTCATTGACAGTCCAGGAGGAGGTGCAGCACAGGAGCCAAAGGTGAAGCAGCAGCAGCATCAAGGGTGGCTTTGGGCCCATGGCAGAGGGTGAGCAGGGTCACTGTGCCCATCAGGCCACAAGCCCCAGATGTGCTCTCTGTTTGCAGCAGAGGAGCCACCTGCCATGGACAGACATGTCCCCAGAGCTGCCTCCCACCTGAGAGCCCTCTCCTGCGGGTCCTGGATGTTTGGGATGCCTCCTGTCCATCTCTGCCTCCCTCTCCTGAACGGCAGCATGGAGTACAGCAAGTCTGGGAGATCTTGGCAGGTTGTCCCTGTGGTGGGGGGACATTGCAGCATTGGCAGGAGACCACACTGGGGTGTCTCCAGGACCTGCAGGTGCCCTTGGCAGCTCAGCAGTGGGGCCTGGCTGTGCAGGCCAGCCCCTGCTCTTGCAAGGCCTTCAGGAATTCTGCCTTTCCTCCCAAATCATCCCAAATATCATGTCCCCAGCCCCTGAGCTGCGGCTGGAAGCAGCCAGTTCTGACTCCTCTTGGTCCTGGACATGGCCTGGGTGTCACCTTGCCAGGAACCAGAGCCTCTCTCCCCATTACAACCCCCCCACATCACCTCCCCTCCAGCTCTCTGTCTTCCAGCCCTGAATCTGCTGTTGGATGGAGATGGTGCAGGGACCCCTGCTCAGATTTGGATTTCAAGATGGAAAAAGTGTTTTAAAATACAATTTTGCTGCTGTTGGAGGTTGGTTGTATCTGGTGTGATGCCATCCTGTGCAAGCATGGGGCAGAACCAGGTTTATGAGGTGCTGAGGCCCTGGCACAGGGTGCCCAGAGAAGCTGGGGCTGCCCCTGGATCCCTGGCAGTGCCCAAGGCCAGGCTGGACAGGGGCTGGATCCACCTGGGATAGTGGAAGTTGTCCCTGCCCACGGCAGGAGGTTTGGAATGAGTTGATCCTTCAGGTCTCTTCCCAGACTATTTTATCATTCTATGATAACCCTGGGGCCGTGCTCAGGGCAGGTGGATCCTGTACAACCCCTACAGCTGGTGCACAGGGATACCTGTGGGGCTGAGAGCAAGGGGGGCACTCAGAGGAGGGGCACTGTCCCCTCTGTGACAGGGCCAGGCTCCATCCTGTGTCTCCACCCCACTGCAGGGCTTCCCTGCTCCAAGCAGCCCCGGCATCTGCCCGGCAGCACCAGCCACGAGAGGGTTTGCAAGAAGAGGCTTGTTGTTTCAGCTGATTTCAGTGTTTTAATTTGAAGAGGAATAATGTGTAATCACAACAACTGTCATCTGTTTGACAGTGGAAAATCCTCGATGCCTTTTTGTGCACAGTAAATGGGCAGCCATTCAGCAGCACGAGCTGCTCCCCGCTCGGAGTCCTGGTGGGATGAATGGCTTCAGACCAGCCCGCTAATCTAATTTGTAATGTATCCTTAGAACGTATAATTGGCTGTTTAATTTAATTCAAATTAACATAAGAATGGGAAATATAATCTGCCACAGAGCCCACATGGTGGTGGAGAGGAGCTGGGTGTTGCTGCAGAGGGGTTGAGGGGACGGCTCTGTGCCCATCGCGTGAGACCACTCCTTGTGGGGACAGAGTGTCACTGTGGACACATCAACACGCGCTGTGTGTGACAATAAATCACCCCCTTCCCCAGCTTCTGAGAGTCTGCGTGCCTCATCTCCCTTCCTTATCTCTCTGACCATCAATTTCAAGCACACCAGAGTGAGGGCAGCCTGCTCTGGGAAGCTGGGTAGCACAGGGTGTGAAAGCTGGCAGGCGCCGACGCTGATTATGTTGATTGGATATTGTCTAATCTGATTTTGATTGTGTACAGCTTTGATTGTAATTTTGATACGTCTGCAAAATGCTGTAGCTATTCGGAAAGCTTTGTGATTTAAACAGGTCTTTTTTTTTTTCTTTTCTCTCTTTTTTTTCCCCCCTGGGTTGAATAGAACAGAGGCAGAAACGTGCCTGGGGGTGAGCAGGGTGCTGGGGCTTTGGCACCCTGTACAAAACCACCTCAAAGCCCTTGGGTGAGCTGCTCTGCAGCAACACAGGGGACTCGTAGTTTTGAAGAGAGCTTTAGGAAACTTTGAGTGGGTTTTACATAATTTAGTTAAGTACAGCAAAGCCACTTGCTTATATACCTGATACCAAAATAAACCAGTTGGAGGAACAAGTTTGCTGTGCGCTGATTTATTTAAATCCCTTTCTGTAAAGCATGGAGAGAAATCCTCTTAAATAACTGGGAAAGAATCAGTGTACCTCGAGGAGCGTAGCCCAAATGGAAACCCAGCTACGAGACGTATTAAATGGGATCTCTCTGTCTGCCTTGAGTACATCCCCCAGCCCACTGCTTCCCTGTATCATAACAATGACAGACAGAAGCTGCCTGGAAGAAGAGCTGGGCTTGAATTTTCCCCAAACAGTAACAGTGGGTACAGAGCTGTCACAGCCCAGGCTCTCTCTTGTGTTTCTGTCCTGCTCCTGTTTCCCCACAGCCAGTGGGAGTCAGATATGCAGAACCTGCTCTTGAATCACAGAATCATCAAATGGGTTGGGTTGGAGGGACCTAGAGGCTCATCTCATTCTAATTCCTTGCCATGGGCACTATCCCAGGTGGATCCAAGCCCTGTCCAACCTGGCCTTGGACACTTCCAGGAATCCAGGGACAGCCACAGCTTCTCTGGGCACCCTGTGCCAGGGCCTGCCCACCCTCACAGGGAAGGATTTCTTCCCAGTATCTAACCCTGCCCTCTTTCAGTGTGAAGCCATTGCTCTTCTTCCATCTCTCCAGCTCTTGGAGTCCCTTTAGGCCCTGGAAGGGGCTCTGAGCTCTCCCTGGAGCCTTCTCCAGGCTGAAAAACCCCAGTTCTGCAGAGCAGACGTGCTGCAGCCCCTGGAGCATCTCCATGGCCTCCTGGAGCTCCAGCAGTTCCATGTCCTTCTCCCGTGGGAGCCCCCAGAGCTGCAGGCAGCCCCCCACAGGTGGGCTGTGCTGAGAGGGGAGCAGAGGGGCAGGGTCCCCTCGCTGCCCACGTGTGGGTGAGCCTGGCACACGGGGGCTCTGGCTGCCAGGGCACAGGGCTGGCTCCTGCCCAGCCTTTCCTCCACCACAATCCCCAGGTCCTTTTCTCACAGGGCTCTTCTCAATATTCACCTCTCCTGGTCTGTACTGCCTGGATCGCCCTGGCACAGGAGCAGCTCCTTGACCTTGGACTTGTTGAACCTCGTTAAATTCCTGTGGCCACACTCGTCCAGTTTGTCCAGGTTCCCCTGGATGTCATCCTGTCCTTCTGCTTTTTTTGTTCCTTTCTGCAGCGTGGTGAGAGGTGTGGGCTCAGTTTAGCAGAGGATGAGCCTCTTCCAGCCCCAGCTGTGGGGTGAGGCAGGAGTGCCCCCTGCTCTGACACCCCACAGAGCCATGGTCCTCCCTGGCAGTGCCCTTTCACCAATCCACAGATCCCTCCTTGCTCCCTGCTGCCTCTCCCACTGACTTCTGTGCTCCAGTCCTCCACAGGCTTTATTTTATTTTATTTTATTAAGGACTTTCTCCCCACAGTCTGTGGTGATGAAGAGCACAAATCCAGGGGTGAGCTCTGGGACAATGGATTATTAAAGCCTACAGTGCTTAACTGTTTTTTTAACATCTGGGGTTTTGCTCTTAAATCAAGTATTAAGTCCAAATCCAACCATGAAACTAGGTGATCTGGGAAATTCAGCTTTAGCATGTGTGTAATGCTATAGCTAATCAGAATTTCATATGCTATAATAATAGGTGAAACAGTAGATGTTTAGAATAAGCCTCCTCTGCCAGAGATTCATTATATTCTGTGTTGGCAATTAATAATTTTGGATAAATTCACATGTTATGAAGAAAAAATGGTTTTGTCTGAAGTGAAAATGATTGCACAGGTGCGATAACATATTTTTATATAAATGAGAATGCTTAGAAGTAAACAAGCCATGAGAAAACATGGGGAGCAGACAGAGTTCCAACATCTCTGCATGTCTGTGTCACCTCGAGGGAGTGCTAGTAGGGAGGTGAGGCAATGCTTTTCCAGATGAAATTTGGGAGGGGATATAAGGAAGGATAAATCTCCATGTGTGGTGGAGTCATGCAGGCTTTCTTTAAAGGGTTTTTTTTAAGTGATGGCTGTGTTTCCAAATCCCCCTCCCTGGTTGTAGCTTCTGTGCTGGAGTTTTTTAGGATTCTGAGGAGTTAGGATGAGAGAGAATGGGTTTAACCTGACAGAGGGCAGGGTTAGATTAGATATTAGGGGGAAATGCTTTACTGTGAGGGTGGGCAGGCCCTGGCACAGGGTGCCCAGAGCAGCTGAGGCTGCCCCTGGATCCCTGGCAGTGCCCAAGGCCAGGCTGGACAGGGCTTGGAGCAGCCTGGGACAGTGGAAGATGTCCCTGTGCCAAGGATGGAACTGGATGGGCTTTAACATCCCTTGTTACCCAAACTGTTCCATAATTCTCTGAATTGCGATCGTAAGTAATTGTTATTTCTACAGCTCTAATTCTCACAAAAGTTCTTAAAAATACCAGCAGTAGGCTGAGTGCTGATGGGTGCCCAGAGAGAGACTTTGACCTGCTGCAGCAGGCAGCCATGCCCTTCCATGGCTGTGGTCCAGGTGTGGGAGTTTCTGCTGAGGTTTTTGGGGCTCAGAGATGAGCAGGGATGCAGTGAGGGAATGCCTCAAGGGGCTCCATGGTGTGTTCCTGATGGATGGAGCAGTGCTGCCACACTCACACCCTGGCTCCTACCCCATTACAACCTGGTGTGCAGGACTGGAGGTGTCTTTGTTATCACAACAAACCCATTTCCACTGGAATCTGTGCTTCTTAGAGAAATAGTAATTTTTATTTGCCAAAGCAGCGAGGCAGTGATGATTTGCAGAATAAGAACTTTACAATTAAAAATTGTAAATCAGGTATGTCTTATTGCAGCTGGGTCAGATGGGGGTGTATTTCCACCTAAGACATGGATGGTATTTCCACCAAAGCCCTGGGGATATTTCCACCAAAGACGTGTGCCTGGTGAGACAGTTTCAGGTTTAAATACACACTGACCCCCCCAAGCCCACACCTCCCTGTCTGCCCGTTCCCTGCCCAGAGTCTTGGATGGTGCCACACCTCCTGGTGGTCCTGGGTGGGCATCTTTGATGAAGTAACATCATCTTCCTCAATGTTCTTTCTTCTGGGCAGGCACAGTGGAGGTTTGGCTTTCTCTCAGGTCAGTTTGTTCTGGCCAAAACCAGGAGCCTGGTTCTTGCTGGCTCCTTAATCAAAAGGTTCTGCTTTGTGGGTTTCAACAATACATAAGTCTTGCTTTACTGAGTTTTCTTATCTTTATGGTCTTTACCTAGCAACTAAATTCTTATGTGTTCTGTTACAAGTTGTCTCTACCTAGCAAGTTACATTCCTGTTGCAAACTGCATTCTGTACTGTTGCAGATCTGTTAAATAAGCAAATTGGTTAAATAAATTTGTTAAACATATTTCTGTTATTTCAATATATTTCTGTTTTCCTCCACCTGCCTAAGTACATTACATGCTTCTAAAAATCTGCACTTTTCATACATATCAGTGACAAAAATGTCTCTTTGGTGTTTCAGACATACAACGGTCAGAATGAGAACAACGAGGACTACGAGATCCCTCCCATAACGCCTCCCAACCTCCCCGACCCGTCCCTCCTGCACTTGGTGGACCATGAAACTGGATACCACTCGCTGTGCCACAGCCTCCCTCCCAACAGCCTGATCCCAGCCTATCCCTACCAGAACATGGACCTGCCAGCCATCATGGTGTCCAACATGTTGAGCCAGGATGGGCACCTCCTCTCCAGCCAGCTGCCCACGGTCAGTGCCTCTGCCCTCCCTCTGCCCTCCCTCCAAAGCACTCTGTGTTTCAGTGAGGGAGCTGAGCAGGGGAAGGTGTTGGTGGTGAGCTATTTGCCATGAGGGGTGGGAGGAGCTGGGGAGTGAGTGTGGTCACCTGGTGAAACTCATGGTGGCAGTTTCATGCTTCGTTTGGTGTCCTCCTGAGCCTCGTTAACCACTCAGGATCAGGGCAAAGGGTTTTCCTCCCCCCACTGTGTGGAACACTCTCCTGTTGCCTTTTTCCCCAGTTTGGAAATGAAGCTCGAGATAATTTTAGTAAGGAGGTGATATTTTGGGGGTTGGTCTCTTTCTCCAACCAGCACTGACAGAAGCAGAGCACACAGCCTCAAGCTGCACCAAGGGAAATATAGGTTGGATATTAGGAAAATGTTTTTCATGGAAGGAGTGATAAAGTTCTGGCATGGCTGCCCGGGGAGGTGGTGCAGTCCCCATCCCTGGGTGTGTTTAACAAAGCCTGGATGTGGCACTGGGTGCCAGGGTTTAGTTGGGGTGCTGGGGCTGGGTTGGACTCGATGATCTTGAAGGTCTCTTCCAACCTGGTCATTCTGTGAATTCTGTGAATATAAAAGTAGATTTTTATTTGAAGGATTTCAGGGGCAGTTATGGAAAGATGTCCATAAAAGCCCACCCTCACAGGGATGAGTACATTTTTATAGGTTTTAGGAAATTAGCATAATTGACAAAAAGCACCAATTAGGAGCACAAGTGGTGAGGCAATTCCCCCCCAGGTCAAGCCCCTTCTCTGGAGTCCCCCCTTGGCAATGGCTGTTCTCTGTCCATGAAATGCATCTCCAGGAGTTGTTCTCAGCCTTGGTTCCCAGGAAGAACCGAGACAGAACTGGGGTCTTGTACCCGCCAGGGCTTGGAGCTCTGGAATTTGTTTTGGTTTTCTGTCTTGGAAAAGGCCATGGAAAATTACTGGGGAAAACTAGTTGCTAATACAGTAGGTGACAGAGCTACAAATATATGTGTGAAGAATACAGAAAACATAGAAAAAAAGGCAAAACCAAAAGGACATCACTCCTTGAACCAAGTGAAGTGCATGTGTCCCAAACCCCATGGCAAGGTGGCCAGCCAAAGCCCCAATGTCCTTCCTCTTCCTCCCTGTCACCCCTGCCAGGGTGGCACCAGCAGGAGGAGCAGGAGGATGCTCCCTGAAGGAAAGCTCTCCTATTGATTTCAGGGGGAACAGGATCCCTCCCTGCTCTCACAAACTCCAACTGCCTCCCGGCTCACGCCGTGGGAAGGGGATACCTTGCAAAGTTTCAAATGACTCGTGCAGGGATAAACAAGGCAGGGATAATGAAGTAAAGTGAGGCTCTGGGAAGAAACTCCAGGGCTAATTAGAGCTTACAGTGCTTCTGCATCAGCAGCACTGAGCAAAGGTTGTGGCTTGATTTTGACAGTGATATTGAATTAATACTGCTGCTGCTTAATACCATTTTCCTCTCCAGCAGCTTCAGCCCCGTGGTTGGTTTTGGACGTTGTTTCTCTCTAAGCTCATTGATTTTGAATGACATTGATATCAAACAGAGTTAATTTTACTTAAAGAGCGTGGCTGGAGCCTGGCCCTGCCTAGCTGGGGAACGCTTGGTGTTGATTGCTTCAATAGATAAGGGTCTGAAAGGTAGTGATATTTAAATATTTAAATGGGATATTATCTCTTGGTCTAGGAAAATCCCAAGGCTTTCTGAAGTCCTGATGAGTCTCTGAGTTTCATTGTTGGTGTGTTTAAGAGAAATATCATGTTCTGCCCATCAATATTGAACAGAGACATATTTCTATGGAATTAAATATTACTGAGGGCTCTGTGTTACCTTTTAGGTTCTTAGGTGATTAAAACATTCATTTCTGAGACAGAAAGAGTCAATTTCAGATGAAATATTTTTCCCTGGTTTAATTTAAAGCACAGCCCCTTTGCCTGACCCCTATTTTCATAACATGATAATTTTATCCCATGTTGATTGTCTCATTTTTGAGAGGTGATATTGCACTTATAAATCACTTTCTAAAATACCTAAAGAAAAAAAGAAGAGGGGGATTTATTAAGCAGCTTCTCTGAGTCTGAAATAATTTATTTTGGAGTAGTCCTTGGGAAATGTTCTCTTTCTTACTTTATGGTACTGTTTTACAAATGCAGCTCGGTGACAATAAATCAGGGCCAAGCCACAGAAGATAAGAAGGGGACTTAGTGGGCTGTAAATGTAGAATAGAGAGATTAAGATTTGTTTGCCCCTTACCACGAAAATAAAAAAAGTCCAGTGAACCTTGAATTTCCCAGCTGAGAGTGAACTGAAACTGTTCAGTTTTGGAAACCCTTGGGGCTGTGTTACATCTTCAGAGGCCCCAGCAGCAAAGGGGTCAGGGAGTGAGCTGTGCTGCAGTTTTAGGTCAAAATTAAATCCTGTCTTACCCTCCCATCAAAGCCTTTTTTCCACTGAAGGGTAACACCTTCTATCCCTTTTGGTGGGGAATTATTGAATTTGTGTGGATATCTGTGGCAGGGAGGAAGGATGAATTTGACTCCATGTTCTCAGAAGGCTAATTTATTACTTTATGATATTATATTAAAGAATACTATACTAAAGAATACAGAAAGAATACAGAAGGCTAAAAAGAGAATAATGAGAACTGGTGACTCTCTCCAGAGTCTGACACAGCTTGGCCCTGGTTGGCCAAAGAGTGAAAACAACTCACAGCAGAACCCAGTGAAACAATCACCTGTGGGTAAACAATCTCCAAACACATTCCACATGAGCACAACACAGGAGAAGCAAATGAGATAAGAATTGTTTTCCTTTTCTCTGAGGCTTCTCAGCTTCCCAGGAGAAAAATCCTGGGCAAAGGGATTTTTCCAGAGAATGTGAATGCCACAGGGAATCCAGTCTCCCTTTGCTGCAGCACCAGCCCATGATGGCAGTGCTGGCCCCAGAGCACACCTGCAGCTCCTGTGGGTGCTGAGGGAGCAGCACGTGCACATCAGGGCACAGAAGAATCCTGGACAGAAAGAACACTTTAAACTCATCTGGCTAATACCTAATAGCCCCTTCCAGTGCCTAAAGGGCCTCCAGGAGAGCTGGAGAGGGACTGGGGACATGGGCTGGAGAGACAGGACACAGGGAATGGCTCCCACTGGCACAGGGTGCCCAGAGCAGCTGTGGCTGCCCTGGATCCCTGGCAGTGCCCAAGGCCAGGTTGGATGGGGCTTGGAGCAGCCTGGGACAGTGGGAGGTGTCCCTGCCATGGTGTTGGAATTAGATGATTTTTAAGGTCTCTTCAAACCCAAACCATTCTGTTTGCCAACACTTCCAGAAAGAGAGGGATTATTTCACCCAGGTAGCAATGGGAGGCCAGTCTGGGAGTGAGCCCTGCCTGCTCAGGGCTCAGGGGAGGTGAGCTCAACATGCAGAGGTTTTGGGTTTGTTCCAGGACCAGCACTGCTGATGCAAATGCTGGAGCTGGAGCCTCTCTCCTCCCTGCTGCTCTCTGCTGTAGCTCACACAGGTTTTTGCACACACAGCTATTTCCTGCTTTGGTTGCCATGTCTGTGTGTTTGAATACAATGAGAAACAACAAGCAATTCATGGTAAAATGTTTTGACATTGGCCAGACTTTTACTCTAAAAATGTAACTTGAGCCTTAGGATTTTTTTTAAGTCAAAATGAAAAAAAATGAACAAATCTCTAACTGCTGATAAGACATGAGCCAGGAATCACCGAGAACCATAGGACTGGTATTTTTTCCTGAGAGCTCAGAAGTGAATAAAGAAAATCCAGCTGCAGGTTGCTGTCCCCTGTGTGTGTGTCTTGTCCTGGGATGTCCTACATTTCCCTCAGACTGCATTAAACCTCCCAGCGCCTCTCAAGGATTACCCTACTGCTCCCATTGTGCAGGTGACCAACCCAAGGGAGTTTAATCAGCACAGAAATTCCCATGACAGGATGGGAGCTGGGAGTGAAGGAGGATTTGCTGAGTGCCAAGCCCTGCTCCTGGCTCCAGCTCACCCATGGGCTGCCAGATGGAGAGCCTGGTTTGAGCAAAGCAGCTCTGCCCTCATGGGGAAACCTCAAATCCAGCATCCCTCTGTTTGCTCATCCCTTCAGCAGCAGCACCCTCCGCACCAGCACTTGGATCTGCCCATGGACCAGCTCCACATTTCCATGCCATGGCTCTTCACTACTCTTTCTGTCACTTCATCTCCCCTTTTTTCCCCCCCACCCAGGAGTTTTTAGAAGTTAAGGGGGTTTTCAATCCCTGCATGGGGTGCAGGGAGCTGCAGAACAGGGAAGCAGGGATGGGTGGAATAAGAGATGGCACAGGAGGTGATGAGTGAAGAAGTGCTTGAAGGGGTGGGGGAGGGCTGGGCAGGAGGCTCATTTGAGGAAGGTTTACTCTTTTTTTTTGTTGATGACAAGAAGCAAACAGAAAATTCTTACTGCACTGGAGTTTTCTAGTGATCTCTTTTACTGTGGGGAAAAAAGGAAGGGAAGAGAAAGGAAAGGAAAGAGGAGGAATGGCAGGAGGGAAAGAAAATAGGAGAGATGTGACTGTCACTGAGAAATGGGAGTAATTAGGGAAAAGTAATCAAAGCGGAAAAAACATTTTTTCCTTGGGAAGAGAATAACTTTGCTCACTGTGAACACCTCAGCAGCAGCTGAGCCTCCCAGGGATCCACAGGGAGTCCTGCTGGGCTGGGATCACACTGGGGCTGGGATTTGGGGCTGTGGGGAAAGCAGGGGAGGGGGCAGAGATGTGCTGTGGATCAGTGGGGAGGTGGGTGAGCGCTGGGTTAAGGAGCTGCTGGGAATAAATGAGATTTCAGAGTGGATTTGGCAGAAGATTTTTGACAGAAACAAAGGGCGATCAAGGTCAGAGCCCAGGATCTCCAACGCAGCACAAATGTATTTCCATAAATATTGGATAGCAGCCAAGAGAGCTGGGGGTGCCTCTGCCTATCAGGTGGGACAGTGCTGGAGTGGGGGGAGCCAGGAGCCCCTGGCTGGGGGGACAGCACTGCCCAGAGCCCTCCAGCACTGCTCCAGGACCCCAACACTGTGCTCCCCCAAGCCTGGCCACAGGATACACCAAGAAGCAGCCACCCTGCTTCCTCCTGCTCTGCCCTGCCAGGGGCAGTGTGGGCACAGCCATGCATTTCTGCAGCTGGGAAGCATCCTTTTGGACATGTGCCTGGCATCCTTTTGGGTGTGTGGCTAGTATCCTTTTGGGTGTGTGGCTGGCATTCTTTTGGGCGTGTGCCTGGCATCCTTTTGGGTGTGTTCCTGGCATCCTTTTGGGTGTGTGCCTGGCATCCTTTTAGGTGTGTGGCTGGCATCCTTTGGGTGTGTGGCTAGCATCTTTTTGGGCATGTGCCTGGCATCCTTTTGGGCATGTGGCTAGCATCCTTTTGTGTATGTGGCTGCCCCTGTGGGCCAGCATGAGCTTTGTAGGTGTATGGAGTTGGCTGGAGAGACTGACACCTCTCCCTGTGTTTGCCTCTTCCCATTGCTTCTCACAATGAGGGATTTTTGTGAGTCCTCTAAAGGCACTAACATTTCCTTCAGCCCACTGGGGTGCCTTTTTGTGCTCACAGCAAGCTGGTGCAAGGGCAGAAAGGCTTCAGCCACAGCCTGAAAGGTTTCGTTTCAGTTTGTTGAGTGGAACGGAATTATTTGAAAAATATTGAAAATCCTCCGAGGCAAAAGGAACATCCATGGTGTAAAATGTCACATTTCCAGTGAGCTGGGGAACCTGTTTAGGTAGAAGTGAGAGAGTAAAATGGTAAATGGGGGTGAATTGTAGAAGAAAGGTGAATGTCAGCCTGAAATTCCAGAAGGTTTCAGCTGACTTTGAACAGCTGCTTCCCAACACAACAGGGTTTGGTGTGGAACAGGGAGGAGAGCAGTAAAATAAACCAGCATCAACCCTGTGCCTGTGTCCCACATGAGAAATGGAAAGGAAAAGTAGCCCTTTCCCAGAGCTGGGATGGGCATTCCTGGGATGCTGTAGGCTCCAAGGACAAGCTTGGTGCTCACCAGCCTAGAGTGAGGTTGTCCTGCAGGAAGATTGCAAGGCAAGAACCCAGATTGCTCCAATCCCCATCCAGCCTGGCCTGGGACACTTCAGGGATACAGGGGCAGCCACAGCTGCTCTGGGCAACCTGTGGCAGTTTTTACCACCCTCATTGTAAAAAACTCATTATGTCAATTAAATATTGTCACAGAAGCCAAGTAAGCTGTGCCAGTCTTTCCTCCAGGCCGCTGGAAATCCATGATCCAGCAGGCAGAGTGGTTTACATGCTGTGGATAAATACTTCCAATGCATCAATATTTCAGTAATTTTGAGTCACTGCCCACTAAAATAAGTTATTTTAAATAATCTATACCCCAGTGCAGTGTACAGACAGCATTGCCCTTCAAAGCAAGTTCCTGCTCTTCAGAAGAGCCTTTATAAATAAACAAACCAACAAGAGCATTGCTCGGGTCACCAGCAGCAAAAACTTCCCTGAGTTCCCCTTGTTTCAGTCCTGGATAAGTTTTCACTGGCAATTTTGTGTTGTGAGCTTTAAGGTTTTGACTAATTTGGCTTTCTGCTTATTAATGGTTCCGTACTTAAAAACTAAACTCCCAAACATGAGGTGGAAAATAGTAATAACACAACCCTACATGAAGGGTTCTTTGTATTAAGCAGAGCCCTGTTTGCAATTCCCTGCTAGTGTTTTTCTCAGAGGCAATAAATGAAAGAAATATGTCTTTTTAAATTTTATAAAACTCAGAAAAATGGTTTTAAACAGCTTTTCTTCACCTTCTATAATTATTTATTTTCAAACAGTCCTTCAGGGTAATGTTCCGTTTTCTTATTTCACACTCCTTTTTCTCATAAATGAACCATCACTTCAATAAATCATTATGAAAACAGAGACTAACACAAACCCTGAAAGGTTGAAAGATTTATGTAACACATTTATGTTTTCCATTTTCTCATTCTGGTACTCCACTGCTAAAGCTAAGCTAATAAAAGCTGCTATTAATATTTCTTGTTGCCTGGCAACCACTGAGAGGGAGTAATAGCTTTAGCTAGAAAAATAGATGACCGATAAGGAAAAATTCAATTCTTTTATTATCTCAAGGGAAAATGGGCTTTTACTGGAACATTATGATGTACGAGTGTGAAGTTGAATACAAAGGGTATTTTTTCAGTTGTTTTTCTATTTTTAATGAACATTATTTTACCTTCACAAACTCGTTTAAGGCATTTGCCCCACCTACTTGCGAGCTTAATTTAGCAACACCCACACACGCTTCTGGCTCTAAGTATCTGTTGGCATTTTCACTTGGAAGCCCCTTCCCTCCATGCCTCCCCCCGAGCTGGAAGGCTTGGTCATAAAATTTCACTCTAGGTCGGAACCTGGGAGAAAAGATCCCCAATCAAAGAGTAAATTGTTCTTGTGTGCGCTCAGAACTTGCTTGCTCAGAGGAAGGGGCTTGGTGGAGAGGTGTTTTCTGGAGTTTGAGGTGTCGTGGCTGGGCTGTCTGTGCTCAGGGAGGGCAGGAGCTGGGGGTGCCACTGCAGAGCCTGTGGGCAGAGTGTGCACGGACCCCTCTGGGAATACCAAGGCTGGGGATGGACAGATCAAAAACAGCCCTGGGAGGAGGACTTGGAGGTGCTGGTGGGTGAGAGCTGGACATGTGTGTGTGCCCAGAAACGCCCCAAGCCCTGGGCCAGCACAGGGGTCCTGGAGCTGCTGAGAGAGCCCAGAGGAGGCACCAGAGGTGCTCCAAGGGCTGGAATCCCTCTGCTCTGGAGCCAGGCTGGGAGAGCTGGGGATATTCACATGGAGAAGGATCCAAAAGGCCTCAGGGCTCCTTCCAGGGCCTAAAGGAGCCTATAAAAAATATGGGGATAGACTTTTTGACAGGGCTTGTAGCAATGGGACAAGTGGGAAACACTTCAAACTGAGAGTTGGTTTAAATTAGATATAAGGAAGATTTTACAGTGAGGGTGGGGAGGCCTACTCCCATCCTGCTTGTTTTTCTCTCTTCAGCCCACGGTGTTTGTGCTGTTGGGGCTGAGATGTCCTTGGTCCCCAGCTAGAGCAGGAATTGTTTTGTCTCCCTTCTCTGTGCAGAAAGCTCACCATCCCCTAATGTGAAGCTCAGACTTATACACTAAAGCAGCACAGAATCTGAAAAATATAAAAGCTAAACCTGAGGCATCACCTGCACAGTGAACCAACTTGTGTGTGTGTGTGTGTACGTGTGTGTGTGTGTGTAAGCCTGCAGAGCTGTCTCTGCTGCCTGTGCCCCTTTGGTTTTAGGCTGCAAACCGTGTCCCTCTCTCCCTGTACTCATCTCTTGGCCAGAAGCCAGCAGGTCCCATCCTGAGGTGCACCTGCTGCTCTCAATGAACCAGCAGCTCTTCTTTGCTGTTTGCATTCCCCCTTTTAATTATTCCATGAGAATTCATCCTCCTAAACTTTCCTTTCCTCTCCTTGAGTTGGCCACTCTGTCTCTCTGATAAGCCAGTACCCTGGGACAGTCCCAGCAGGGAAAGTGCGATTATCAGCCATAGTCCTCGGGGAGGGCACAGAGTGGGACAGTCCCTCTTGTTCCTTCTGTGCCTTTCTCAGTTGCCATTAAGCACTGCTGACACAATGTGCTTTGCTTTTACAGCACTTTCAGATAGCCCCGACTGCACTTAAACCTGCGCTTAAGCAAACTCGCGTGGAGCTCTAATGAGCACGGTTTGCGTAAGGCTGGGGAGGAGGAGGAGGAGGAGGAGAGGAAGAGGAGGCTCGCTGTGAGCAGCGGCTGAGTATCAGCGGTGTAATTAAAATATCAATTACGCCGTGTTGACAGTGCGCCAAAGAACTGCCTCTCGTGTGTGCACTAAACTTAATCACTGCAAAGTCTCCTCACAAGACCTGACGCAGTCGTGGTGCCAAACACAACACGAACCCGGCCTTGCTAAAGCACGGCTGAGATATTACTTTGTGTAATGGTGCTGTGCTCTAGAGCTGGTATCGTGTTCTGGAAATTATCTTTTAATGTACAATTTGTATTGCTGAGAAATGTCACTTACTTTGCAGAATGTCTCGCCGGCGTAAAACCTAAGATTTATTCCTGTCATTTTTTTGTCTCCTCTGCCATGTTGATAATAAGAAGTCTATTTTATGTGCGTAATGCCTGTGTCAGTTTTGAAATTTGGGGTTTCATGAAAGACAGTGGTATAAATAAAACATGATATAAATTAAAAATATAGTGGGAAATAAAATCTCTGAATTACGGCAGCAGATGAGATGAATGCAGCGTGAAGGAGGTTTGCAGAACAATATCAAATAACTCCAGTAAATATGTTCAAGGAATGGGAGGGATCTTTTTTAAGATCTGATTCTGATCTCAGGTGTGTTTGTCTCTAGTGCACAGACGTGCAGGTGGATGCCTGTTCTTAGTTCAGTTTTAACCCTTTAGGTTTAGGCCATGTCAGCCTTTGGGGTGAAATTTTTTTTCTCCTTCTTAGCAAAAAGTCCCACTTCAGCAGTTTTCCTGGGTAAGGTTAAAAATCCATTTAGCCCCCATCAAAATATCCTGCAAATGAAAACGTGCAACATGCTTTGCAAAATGAACAAGCAATTTGGAAGAGAGTTTCTCTGGAGTCTGGAATGTGGCCTTAGGGAAAGAGTGTCCCAGCATGGGCAATTCCCCGTTCCCTGGTGAAGGATTTGCCAACTCAGCCCCAGGAGCTGGAGTTGGTGCCTGCATGGGCTTTTCCCCAGCCACTTGAGTTCTGGTGTACTCTGGGACCATCTCTTCCATCTTCTTCCTCCCTATCATAATTTGTAAAAACACAGGAAATTATGTTAAAGAGTAGGCATGAGGAAAGATAAAAAAAATTAATAGATATGTAATGGTCAGAAAGTGTTGGAATTACCCTTGTTCATGCTGACTAATCTGGGGCATTGTGGAATGTCTTGCCTTTAGTTGCAGCATGAGATAAATGATGCCAGATCATCTCTGTTTAAAGACTGGTTGTCTTTGATGTAACAATTTAAGGTGTGTTTGAACCTCAGGGAACCCAATCCCTTTGGGAACAGTAGGTAAAGTGAACAATTATGTGTTTCCAGGATCTCTCTGCTTACCAGGACATGGGTTTCAGCAGCAGCCAGGGTCCAGAACTGCAGAAGGTTCATGTGAGAGCTGCAGGCAGGATCTTCCTCCTTCTTTGAAGTGTTGGACGTAGCTTGGAGCAACCTGGTCTGGTAGAAAGTGTCCCTGCCCATGTCAGGAGAGTGAAACTAGATGAGCTTTAAGGTCCTTTCCAACCCCAGCCATTCTGTGATTCCTTTGCCTCTTGCTGAATGTACGCAGCCCTCTCTCAGCTGATTAACCAGAAGCTGCTTCACGCTCCTCAAAATTCTGCCTTTGTGCCTTATTTTGTACCTGTGACCCAAGGGCACAGGTCATCTGAGGACTTGTTTTTGTTTGGGTCACACAAAAGAAAACAGAGGCATTTCCAGGCAGGGATAATCCCCCAGGCACGTGTCCCTGCACCTTCTCCTGCCTCCCATTCCTGCTCCCTGTTGTGTCAACAAAGCTGAGCTTTCACTGCCACCTCTGGACTGACAGCAGGGGCCCAATGTCAGGAAGGTGGTTTTGCCAAGGAGATGGAGCTCCCTGCATCCTCCTGCAGCTTGCACCATCTGCCCCCCTTGTTTGCTGTCCCTTCTGCCCCATGTTTCTCCCTCTTTTCTCATTTCCATGGGAATAACAAGATGTGGTGGCTTTGAGTCAGTGCCAGTGCAAGAGCCTCCAAAAGACAAGCGAAGGGTTTTAATTCTCATCATAACCTCTGCCACACCACCAAATGTTCACGTTCCCATGTGTGTTCACATCCCACATCATAATGTCTTCCTTGAAGACATAAAGTCTTCCTTGAAGAGCATCAGGCAGCTGTAAACAGAACAAATTTTTGCCACTTTTTAACCAGCATCACCTCTGATGCAAGAAAAACCAAAGTAGCGTGTCTGGCAACCCTTTGCCATCCATCTTGTGCATTTTGATCAATGTTGCAGCCCATCTTTAATTGCCCTTATCCCTTAGATCAATCCTATTTATCTCATGGCTGTCTCTGGCCTCCCCTTTGCATGTTACCAGGGTGCATTGACCTGCTCCAGCAATCACTCACTGCCCCGCACAAGGAGGAGCTGTGGAACTTTGAGGTTCATTCCCAGTCACACACGTGGTTTGCTTTCCATTGCTTTTCCAGAAGTTTCAGCCCCAAATGGCCTTGCAGTGACTGGTGTTGGTTCTATTCCTGTCCCGCCCGGGGCAGGAGAGCACAAAAGGATGGAAATTTCCACGGCTTTTGTTTCAGCTGTAGAAGTTATGATGACTGTTCACTGCTGTAGGTGTGTGCACGTTGAGTGAGTCTCTTTGTATTATTTCAATGGGAGCCGTTTTTAGAGGCAAATAACAGAAAGTGCTTACAATAAAAATAATGGGCTGTAACAGGCTTTGTTATGCAATGAGGAGATCAAAGAGCCACATCAGCCACTCGGCTGAGCGCTGGAGTGACAGGAGGAATGGTCCCTAATTGGTAGGTAAGATTTCCTCAGCTGGTAAATAGAAATGGTAATCCCAGGCCTTTCAGAGGAGTTTTCCCCTGCCAGTGGCCTCGGTGGGGTTTGCTGTGAGTGTGAGTGATGGTGCAGAGATGGGGAGAATACAAACGGCAATCCTGAGGCAGATTTCCCTTTCTTCAACAAACACTCCCCATCTCTACCTGCCTTTTGCATGTGAATCTGGCAAGGTCCAGCTGCCAAACTGCGACCCCACCCCAGAAGACTGAACGCTCTGAATGTGGGAAGCACACCCTGGGAAAAGCTCTGGCAGCCCCTGCTTTTGAGTGGTACAGGCTGAACCACTTCACATCCCTGTAGCCCTGAGAAATCAAAGTTATCATTTAAATGAAGAGTGCTACTTGAGTCCTGCCTCTGTGAAGAGGTGTGGGATGCAATGTCAAGAGAAATTATAATGATTGCTACAGATGCAGCTTGTCAAAGAAAGAGAAAAATATTTCTGCATCTGATGCATGGCAGCGAGCCAGCTGGTAATGTTATATGTCCGAGTGTTCCACTTGGGCTCTGCTGGCAGGAAAGCATTCCTTAATGCTCTGCCTGGCTGTTCCATTTGTCTCCCAGCCTGCAGAATCCCATTAGGAACCTTCCGTTTACACCGTGGAAATTGTTTGGTCTCTGCTGAGGGCGGCACGAGGAGGGCGCCGGGTATTGCTGCAATCCTTCACCACCCACAGCAACTGCCAGCTCTGTTTCTCACTTATCCTGCTGCTCTGGGCATTCCTCATCAGGGATCCAGCTGTCCTGGGACCTGCAGCAGGCAGCTGTGGGACAACAGGGTGCTGGTGGAGGGAGTAGGATCTGCTCCCTTTTCCCAGGGCTGGCCCCTATGTCTTTTTGTCCGAAGCCTGGGTATCAATTTGGAGTTAAGGAGCCCAAAGGTGGGTATGTAGCCCAATGTGGGCAGTCCTGTCCCACCAGGGCTGTCCCACGTGTCCCACCATAGGTTGGGCATGGTTCCCCCCATGGACACCTGTCTGGTCCCTGTGGAAATGGGCAGCAGGGCAAGTGGAGCTGATGGGAGTGGAAGTGGCAAACTGGGAGGCATGTTCCTTCTACTTGTGCTCCTCCTGAGGCAGAGGAGGATGAAATCAGGGCAGTTTGAGGTGTTGCCATAAAGAAAGGGACTAGCAAAGTGTCAGGGAGTGTCTGCCCTGAACCAGGACATTTTCTGTAGAGAAGTGTTTTTTGCCAATCTCTTCCATTCTTGATGTTATTTGCAAACACTGGAAAAAGCAGTGATTAAAGACTCATGCACGTCATGATTTGTGAGGGTCTCTCCAGGTTTTGCCATTACCCTGGATGCTCTGTTGTTTATGTTTTTGCATTAGCGATGCTGAATGTAGGCAGTGAGGGATAAAACTGGAGGGTGACACAAAGAAATTGGACATATTTGGGACAGGAGAAAGGAAATTCATAAAGATGTAAGCATAGGAGGGAAATGGACTGCAAGATTGCAAAGGCAGTTTGTTGAGCGTTGATAAATGTGGAATTAATGCATGTTGAGGAGAAAAATATTCACTATTCATAAAGCTTGCAGTGCTCTGGATTGACTGCCAGAAAGCACCTCAAAAAACCTTGTGCAGGGATAGAGGACAGGAGAAACTCATGGAGGAGGGTGGTTTGGAGAGTTGTACACTCTGTACTGTGTTAGTCATCCTTTCTCAGGCAAGAGGAAGAAAAAAGAGGTTCAAAGAATAGAAACAGAAATTATTATGGGTATGGAAAGATCCTCTGCAATGGCAGATGCTTAGTTTAAGAGGGAGGCAAATAAAGTAATTGAAAGGATAAAAGTGCATGGAATACACAAGTGAAAGCAGCTACATCAGGAAACTTCATGGGAGTTGAGACTTTTTGGAATTTCAGAGCAATAAAAGGGAATACTTTTGTCCACACAGGCAAGGATAAACACTGTGACTTGCTGAGAGTAAGGGTGAAAATAAAAATGCCAAAAAGATATTTTGAAAATGCTTATGGATCTACCAAAAACATGGGGAGTTGCTGTAATAGATGTTAAAGTGTGTGTTGGTGGGGAGGTGGAAGTAGTTGTTATACATAGTAAATCCAGAGCTGATTTCTGGCTGGAATTAATCTGAAGCTGGGAGCACCAGGCCCCATCTCAGCTGTATTGTGTCTCATTCCAGGGAAGGTGTGGTGGAATGGGACCATTTCTGCTTTGGGCTCCTGGGAGCACCTTACATGTCCTGGTTTTGCCATAGAATATTGTTAAAAACCAGTGACTGAATCAACTCTGGCTCCAGTGTTACACAGGAATGCAAGCAATGTGTTGTTTCCCTGTGCATCCAAACCCTGGATCCTCTTTTCCTTGACAGGGTAGGGGTGGAGATTTGGACACATTCCCAAATTAAACCTCATAGTATTAATAACTCCTTATTACTCAAAATATTTTTAATACATCTCATCAACATCACCTTCTCTAACATAGAGAGAAGGTCTGTCCCAATACCGTTTTTCCAGCTCCCACTGCTGCCAAACCTTGGGACAGAGCAGCCTTCCCCAACCACCTCTTTGAAGGTGCACTTTCCACATGGGCCTGGCTTGCCTCTGCTCTAGGGCAGCTCTCACAAGGCATCAGCACATGCAGGAGTGGCCTCTGGAAGAGCCCAGCTCTAGTTGTTAGCACAGTTTTTATGCTCTTGGTGCAACACATCCATCTGCCACTGCCAACCCACCTGCTCCACCACAGAGGGTTTCTGCCCAGTGCTGGAGACAATCCCTCACTCAATTCCAAGTTTCACACTGGTTGGGCTTTTTCGTGGCACATTTCTAAATCAGTTCACACTAGAGACTCTCAGGTTATTTCAGCCTGTGTTTTTTAGTGGCAGTCTGCAGGCTGTTGGCATTAATCTGAGGAAGGAAGAGGCACGTTTACCTGCAGGAAAATCACTTCCTTGCAAAATGAGTCCTGTCAACTTTCATGTTCCTGTTGAGCTGAACCAACAACATCCAGTTCTGGTGAGAGAAGAAAATGGGATAGCTGGGACACAGTCCCTGCCCAGCTGTCCCCTGCACCACCCAAAGCTGGGATCAGTAACTGATTGAGCTTTTGCATTGGTTTCCATGGCTTGGCACCTCGATGAGGTGGAAGGTGCCTGCCCCCTCACCCAGCATGGTGAGGCAGGGGCAGATCACTGCTCAGCCTCCACAGCCAGCTGAGGCCAGCTTGGCTGGTAGTGTTGGCTGATTCTCTCTTTTGGGAAATCTGCTCCTTTTTAAGTTCATGTCTCATGGTGGCACTGGGTGGGATTCTTGGGGTTGGCTACCACAGCCCCACTGCCCTTAAAACTGCCCCATAAGAAAATACATTTGGGGTTGTTTTTCCTCTAACAGAGCTGAGGGCACAATTAGGCCCCTGTGTGGGATGTGGGAGGTGAAAGGTCCAGAAATAAACCACATAGTGCAGATCAGAGCTTCTGTGGACATTGAGCAAATATTTGCTGGTGACAGAACTGTCTTCATGGCCAAGAAGTTACTCCAGGGCTTTCCTGGGGTGTCTTAGATGCCAGGCAGCTGTAAGTGAAAAAGGTTGATTTGAAGGCTTCCACACTGCAGGCTGAAGGACAGAAAGATCTGTACTTATGTGTCCTCCTGTTGCCTCCATCCCATCAGCTCACCAAGAGGACCCAGCACTTCTTGCTCAGCTTTGTCCTCCTCAGGGGGTTCATTTCTTCTTCATCATCTGCCTGTTCCACCAGAATTTCAGTGCCCTCATGGAGGCCAGGAGATGCTCTACAGCATCTACAGAGAACCTGAGAGATGTCCTAAGAATTAAACCTAAAGAGCAGAGACCAAGACAGAAAAAAAAAAAGGGAGTTAAATCCTTCCACCAAAGCAAACACTGAATTGGTGGAGTCCTGGTTGTGCTAGGAATCCCTACAACCTGTTTCAAGAACATCACAAGGTGGATTAGACATCCCTTTTCCACCTGAGGTATGGCTGGTTTTGAAAGTCCTTCTTTATATATCGTTCTGCCATGGCCATGCTGGTTTACAGGGCAGAAATGCAATTCCTGGAGGGCTGGCAGCCCAAATTCAGCACAAAGAATTCTGCCCTGGTGAGGAGACTGGATTGATGCCAAGTGGAGGAGCAGTTCCACTGCTAAGCAGCACGAGGTGAACATTTCGCCTGCTCACCCCGTGGCTCCTCGTTTTACAGTCAAGATCTGTAAAATTAATCTGCTTGTGGAAAGGCTCCTGTGTGGAATTCTGCCAGCAAGTTCCTCAACTGGGGCTTCTCTTAAATGTGGTTTTTCTCTGGCTTCTCGCAGTCACAGAGCATTGATGAAATGCAACCTGATAGAGCCTCCCTGATGTGGATTTCCAAGGAATTTGGTGGAAAAGAGCCTGGATCTGCTAGGATCACAGAGAGCTGCATGCCCGAGCTCCTTGCACGTGCAAGGGCTGGTCTGTGTGTGCCTGTCTGTGCACGTGGCTGTTGTGCACTGATTTCAGGTCTGCTCAGCAGAACTTCTCTCTGTGTCAATCCTGCCTTTTGATTTTATGATTTGAATCTTATGCCTCAAAAATCCAGGACTAAATTGAGGCCCCTTTGACAATTTGGATTTCTTGATCCATAATGGTTGATGGGAGGTGGAATTCTCCTGAGTGACAGTTTGCTTCATTCCCTTTTGCTTTGCTTTCTCACTGAAGTAGAAAAGTCATACACAGTACAATGACTTTAGTGCAGTCAGCAGCATTTCAGCCATGCTGATTTATTTGAGCCATTCACCGAGAAGTTCTGCCCTGCTCTGGAAGTGCTGGTGCCCATGGATTTCATGTCGATTTTTACTGTTGCCTGTGAGTGGTCAAAGGTTTTAGTTATTACAACCAGGTTTTTTGCTGTTGTGTTCCTTGGGTGATGCTGAACTCAGTCATCCAGCTGTGCTTGGAGGATGGATGGGTGGAAGTGGATCTGGCTGGAGGTTACTGCGTTTGGGAGTGGGGTTCTTGCAGTGATTTTTAATCATGTTCCATTGTATTTACATTCCTGCAGTGCTTGTGTTGTTGTTGCCACATGATCACTACAAATAGGTGTGAGGAAACAACCAGTAACATTTTTAGCACCCAATCGATCACTTGGCACACTCAGATGCCGTGTACACCATGAATAATAACAACTGGCCCTCAGTTATAGCTCATACTGAAGGTTCACCGGGGACAAATTAGAGGAATAACTGCAATTATGGCTGTAGCAAAATGGCTTCTTTGTAGTCCATCATCTACAGTAATTTAAGATCATGGATCATTAAAATCAATACATGTTGCAGCCAGACCTTAGGAGCTTGATTCTCCCTCACACAGATGTGTCAGTCTTGTCAAAGCTGGCAGCCAAAGTTACAGGACACAGCATTAGCTCAGGGAAGGTTGGACTTACTCTTTCCTCTAAGAAACCTTTTCCTAGTTCACTTCTTCCCTGTGTTTATCACTGAATAGGAATGTAAGTATTTCATTGTAGTGGTTTTAGTTCACCAATTTGAGATTTTGCAAATTTTGCGATTTCCTGGCCAATGCACCAATGAGTGTGGTGGGTTCAGTGCTGGCCAGTCACCATTGCACTCACTTCCTGCTGTGAGATAGGATTAGGAGAAAGGCAAAGCAGGCTCAAAACTTTAAATGGGTATAAAGAAAAATTTATTAACAGTGACTAAAAGAAAGAGTAATGAGAATCAGAACAAAACCTTCAGAACACTTCTCCTTACAAAATCTTTTCTTTCCCACTGACAAGGTAAAGAAAATAAACCTAACATTTCAGTCAGTTTACCACCTCTAGAATAGTCTTTCTTCAGTTCACTTAGGGAGAGAAGTCCCTCTTGTTAATGTTATGGAGACTTGTACACAAGAAGAAACAGTTCTCTCATGGCTCTCTCACAAATAGCAGCCACCCAGGGAAATCTGCAATCGTGAAGTCCCTCCCACTTTCCACATAGAGACAATCATAGAATCATTTAGGTTGGAAAAGACCTCTAAGATCATCAAGTCCAGTCATTAACCTGACACTGCCATGCCCACCCATGTCCCAAAGCACCTCATCTATATGGTTGTTGAACACTTCAGAGAGAGTGATTCCAACATTTCCCTGGACACCTTGTTCTGATGCTTGACCTCCCTTTCAGTGAAGAAATTCTTCCTGCTGTCCAACCTGTACCTCTCCTAGTGCTTGAGGATGTTTCTTCACCATGAGGAAACTGAGACCACCTGGTCACTGTACATTTAGGTGACTTCTTCAGTGCCAAAAGAAACAGAGAGAAAGAAGGAGAAATCCCCTGCCCTGATGGAAATTGGGCCAGAGGCGCTGTGTACAGACAGGGCCCTTCCTGAGTTATGAAAAATGTCTAAGAGATAGCAGCTTACAGAGTCCTTAGGAAAAAAAAAAAAAATCACACTGAAAAAAACCAGGGTTTTCAGGCAAAGTCAAGAATAAGATTCCCAAGTGCAGGGCAGTGTCAGTGTTTACTGTAGACTATAAAAGTACTAAGTACTGAGCCTGGGTATTTTGTTAGAAGCATTCCAAAGGTGTAAAACACCACATAAATAAGCCAGCTTTGTGGAGTGGTACCCAGGGCGGGCCTGAATGAGTCTCCCAGGTTTCTTTCACACTAAGAAGCTCTCCTGGAGTGTGATTCATTGAACTGTCTGAAATCCCTTCCCTGGGGTGAAGCAAATGTCTCTGCAGGGATTTGAGGAGGACCAGACCCCCAGCTCAGACACATTAACCCACATTTTGGGTGTCTCTGTTTGCACACATGGTAGTTTTTCCAGGAAGAGTTTCATGTTGGAACTGAAGGTTAGTAAAAAGTTCACATTCTGCCTTGGCAACGCACTGAAAAGATGTGAGTAGACGTGAGCATGGCAAGGAACAGGTGGAGCTGGGAGTGAAATGCTGGTCCTCCGAGGGCAAGGCAGTGGTGGGGTGGGATGAGCAGAGGCTGAGGTGCAGGAGGGAAGGGGCTGAAGGGACAGTGAATAGCTGTGATTTGCAAGAAATCACAATGAAAGAAAACATTAATTCACCTGATACGCAAGAAAGGAACTTCAGAGAATCATGAAAAAACGAGATGACATTTGCCAGCTTCCAGTCAGCTGGCATCTCTCTGGATTCCAAGACTGCTCAAAAATCTGTGACAGAGGTTTTGTGAGGACATCAGCAGCAATTTGAGGATTCTCCCACAGATTTCAGCAGGCCCCATGGATTGGTAGAGATGAAGCTGGAGCAGCCAATCCTGCACAATTCCAGATCAACTGGGAGCTGATCATTCTCACATTCTCCAGCTCCAGGCACTGAGACCCCCTTGGTCCATCACCTGTGTTGAAGACAGAGGCAAAGAATGCATTAAACACCTCTGACTTGTCCATGCCCCTGCTTGTGAGGGGACATCATCATCCCCATCCTGGAATCCATTTATGGTATTTCTACACTGCCTTTTGCCATTAATATAGTTGAAAAATCTTGGCAGCATTCCTGCTGGTGTCACACGAGGGACATTCCTTGGTGCATCATCCCCTGCAGCATCAACTGCAAAGGCAAAGCAGCAGGACACGACCCTGCAGTTGTGCAGCAAGGGAGGTTTCTTGGATTCACCTCGTGTTTCTCAAGGGCTGGGACAGCCAGGAGCCTCATCCATACCGTGGTGCTGCAGCCCAGCCCTCCTGAGTGAGCTGTGTGTGCCAGCTGTGCCTGGAGCTGTGCATCAATCCCATGCAGCCGAGGCAGAATTCTAGAGGGAAACACTGACTCTTGTGTTCGCTAAAATTTCAGGAACAATAATCTCCCATGGACTGGGAGTTTCCTTCCCACTTTCTCCTACATTTAGAAGCTGGCAGATTTCACTTTCAATGGACTGTCCTCCTGCCCCTGCAGATTCTGCTTTAGGGGTGGAGGCAGCTCTTAAAGCCCTCAGTCTCACTTGGGCCATGAGATGAGGAGATCCAAAGGGAACAGAGTAATGACCCACCCCATTTAGGGTGCTGGATACAAGGATCTACCCACTCCCAATCCTCAGGGCTTCCAGCTGAGCAAAGTGCCTTTTCCCAGTGCAGATTGCAAGGCTGAGTGAATGATGGCAGAGTCTGTAGGACCCCAGCCAGCTCCCCATTTCTGAGGGAAGCAGAAGGAGCCCTGGATCTGGGAGCATAAAGGAAAACATGTCTGAATCATGCACTGACATCACCGGGAGCGCTGCAGCTCTCCGACTCACGTCAGAGCTGGATTGATATGGTTACAGCAGAGTGCGTGGCTTTTGGTATTCTGGGAGCTGCTGCTGTGGCAGAGAAAATTATTCATGGATCAAAAAAAGAAAAGCATTAGCTGTACAAAGTGTCAGGATTTTCTGTGTTCCACTGCGGGGCTGAAACGAGACGCCAGCTGTGGTACATGAGAAACAGCTGGAAGAAACACCAACAAAAATGCACAGATTAGTCTTGAAAGACCCTTGCAACTGAAGCCAAGGTATCACTTACTAATTTATGGGGAAGTACAGCGGGTGCAGAGCCCTGAGCTGACTCACAGGCGGCTGATCTGGAACAAGAGGGATCACAACAGAGGAGCAGAACAGTCGGATGCTTTCTGTCACTGGAAATAAAGGTTGAGGTGAACAGATGATCTGCCAGGCAGCCACAAAGCCGTAATTAAGAGATGCCAAAACAGCCTTTTGTGCTACAAGGGGGTGGGAAAAAGGAACACAAAGATCACAGAGGACATGGTGGTTCCTGCCGTGCACACAGGGGAATAGAAGAGAGAATAATCTTCCCCATGAGGAGTCACATTCAGATTCCAGCAGGCAAATGCTGCACAGAATGCTGTTGAGTCCAGAGGCATAACATGGGAAAAGGAGCAGAAAAGGTGATACAAAATCACCTTAATGCCTGAAATCTTTTAGTAGGATCAGTGGTGGAGTGTTAATTTGGCAGTGTAAGTACTGCCAGTGGAGCCGTGGGTCAGCAACAATCCACTGTCTCCACTGGTGGAAGTAAAACTGTAAAATATGTGTAGGTGTCTGCAGGAGGTACCATGAATGCATTTCACGGTTCGGAACATCCAAATACAGTGCTGGAGGAGAAACACGTGTGGACCTCACTTTCCTTGAAACTGGGTCTAAAATCCTTCACATGATCCCATCGGTACAGAAACAACTTTGCAAAAACATTGTTTCATTAAACTTCTGCATTTTTGTAGTTGTTCATTCAGCTGAGCCATCAGTAATTAGCATTTAAACACTCTGTGAATATTCATTAGCTTTTCCAACGCTCCTGGCAGAGGAAAATCACTCCTGGCATCCAGGAGGGGTCGGGGGTCAAGGCCCCTGGCAGGGATGTCTCTGGAGGGAGCTGGGAGCTGCTGGGGACCCTCCTCTGCCTCTGCCCGTGCTCACCTCGGGACATCAGAGCAGCTCCTGGGCACAGCAGCATCAGCCACATCTCCTGCTGGGATAAACTGCTTGGCCTCTGCTCTTTCCTTCATCCACGTGCTAATGAGATCACTCCACAGACACGGGGACAGCGATACTGTCCCCTGAGCAAGGCAGCAGCAGGGTTTGGTGTGTCCGAGAGAAAGTCCTGGCCAGTGTTCGCTCCAGAAGAAAATTCCTGTTTTTTCTGGAAATAAGGCAGTGACTGCTGTTATTTCCCGCCTGGCAGCTCTGATCTGGGAGGATGGAATCAGTGCACAGCAGGGAACATTTGAGTCTGGGGGTTTTCCTGGAGCTCACCACACTGCTGGCAGCACTGGGAGAGCCTGAACCTCTGATACCTTTGGGCTCGTGTCACCAGCCCTGTTTGCAAGGAGGGAATATTCCCCCCATTGGAAGGGGGAGCAATATTTTAATTTCTAAACTAACCTTGTGTGTTATGTGGTGCTGCTGAGAAGCCACAGCCACTGAGTCCCACGATGTCATTTTTACAGTCTCTGGTCAGAGCAGGATCTCACTTTGAAATGAAAACGTTCAGGCTTAAAATAGAAACCCACACAGAATTGTACAGCCTCTTGAGAATGGCTTTTTAGGGCTGCTGCTAAAAATGCCCCATTAAAAGCCTATAAGGTGCTGCAGAGCCATCAGGCTGCCACGTGTAGGGATTTTATGGTGGTTGCATTTTATTTCCTAATTTTGATGGGCCAAAGGCTGGCGAGCAGAGAGCAAATATTCACAGTATCTCCAGTTATCCCTGTGTTTCCATCTCCTGTGCAGTGGGAGCAGGGCACAGCACAGCTGCTGGGGTGCCAGCTCACACTCAGGCCACCCCACATGTGCCACCCAGATTTGTTCTGGGCAGTTGGGAGAGCTGTGCTGCCAAAGCTGTGAGGTGGCCACACGTGCCAGGCTCTGAAATCCTGCCAGTCCACGTGCTCAGAGCATCCAGGAGGGAAAGAGCCACCCAACATTAATTATGACTTTTGAAGCTTTGCCTAATTACATTGTCTCTCTTAAGAAAATGACACAAATATTTATGAGTGGGACTTTTAATTCTCATTGTAATCAGTGACATAAATAGGTAACACCTTTATAAAGAGTTAATAAAAATGTGTCAACACAAGCTCCAGCACAAACTATCGAGCAGTGTGCAGTAAAACATTCCAGTGTTTATTGTATTGATTGAATATTCATGAGATGCCAATTTAAATTACAGTTCACAACTGTTGCTGTGTCTAATGAATAATTTAAACAAGTGTGGCCAAAGAGATTTCAACGCTGCATTAGCAAACTGCAAGGGATTAAGCAACAGAGAATTTATAATTAGCTTTGTATATCCTATAATAAATTCATTGGAAAGATGGTTTTAATTATCCCACATGTTAATTCAGAATTCAGTGCATTAATTTTCGATTGAAAAGTAACCCTTTCTTCCCAGATAATATTTTTGGCTCTTCTTCATCTTCTGCATCTCAAAAAGAGAGAATTGCAAGTATGGAATGACTTAATTTTTGCAAATCCCACCCATCATGACACAGCATTTGTACCTGCCCATCTCAGGTCTGGAGCAATTCCTTTTTTCCATTTCCAGCTGGGGAAGCTGAGACCAATGAGATCAAATCCCCCTCCCACAAGCTGGATCCCAGAATCCTGCTGGAGCTTCTCCCAGATCTGTGTGCTGCTGCACATCCTCTTTGATCCACTCCTGGCTACTTGGGCAATATTGTCTGCTCCTGGCAAACAATTCTGTGACAGTGATAGAAGTTTTTGGCAGTTGTCTCCTATAAGCAGCTTTAGGGTTTTGTTTCAGAAAGAAGGATGTGTGTAGATAACAAGTGTAAACCTCAGAGTTGGAGCTGAGATTGCTGCATTCTTCAGAGCCAAACAGGAATGGTTTTGTCTCTGTTTGGCAAGTCTGTAAAGGGCTTTCTCCTGGGAGAGACCGGCCCTTTTGCCATAGGGACAGGGCTGCAGAGTCCCTGCCATTTGTCCATGTCCAGGGTGAGAAGGGCAGCAGCCCTGTGCCTGTGAGGGGCTGGGGGCTGCACTGACAACGTGGCTTTGACCTCAGGTAACCAGGGGACAGCAATGTCCTCAACAGCAGAGAGGCCTGAGCTCCTCATCAGCTGATGCTCAGCCCTTAGAAACTGTGAATATTTCTTGTGTTTTCCCCTCCACCTGCTCCCCCGAAGCCATCCCTTCACCTTGCTGCTTGTCCCCAAAGCCTGTCCATATGCACAGACACAGTTGTAGCTCTTGCAGAACCTCATCATTTGTGCTGAAACTCCCTGGCCAGAAAAAACCTGGGAAGTATTCCAAGGAGCATAAACCCTCACACCTCCGTGCAGCCACCATGCTCAAAGCCTGTCTGGGAAGCTCCAAAGGTGTCTTGTGGTGCGCGTGGGGGAGGAAAGCGCTGCCTTTCCAGGTGGGTTTGTTTAATTCCAGGGCAGCAGGTTAATGAGATTGCTGGGATATGTGACTTTATCTGGAATGTAAACACGAGCCTGGCACGTGTCCTCGGTGCCTGATCAGATGGAAATGCAAATGCGGCGCCGAGCGTGGCGCGCCATCCAAAATGTTTTGGTGACACAACGTGCAAGACAAAATAACGATCACTTTATCACTTTTTTTAATTGAAATGTCTCCTGTTGCTTTTGAGTCCTGCCATATCCATCTAATCAACAGCCTGGCACCGAGGGGGATGTGCCTGAGCTGGAGGTGGAAGCTCCTTGGGGAGCGGGAAACACCCAGGGCTGTCCCAGGAGCCACTGGCTGTGCTCAGACTTCCCCCAAGACTTTAATTGCTGCTTTAGTGCCTCTGTCTTCTGGGTGACTGGAGTTACTTAAGGTGATGAATGGAGAGCATGGCTGGAATGCAGTAATGTTGTTGTTGGCACGTATTGATTAAACCTCAAGGCTCAATTGATCAAGCTCCCCAGTGCCGGTGTGTAATCCCAGGGGAAAAAATCAAGCCTGTAATGGGGTTATGCTTTACTCTTGGTTTACCTCTTGGGGTTATATGTTTTGGGAGGGAAGGAAGTGTTTGTGATGGCCTGAATCCCTGCTGTTACCAGGATTAAATGAGGACTGGCAGTAGGAACACTTGTTATTGTGGCAACCCAGTCCTGGGCAGACCCAAACCTCATTTAACATGGCATATCTCACCTCCAGGAACTGAGTGTCTGTCTCTGTGTTAGAAGGAAATAAATGAATATCTGAGGTGTTTGTTATCCATTATGAGGAAGCCCAAGAGGACAGAGATGCTGCTGGACTGAATATTCTTCCCCTGGTCTCCCTTAATACACTACATTTAATCTAATAAACTGCACTGCACAGCACAGGCAGAGCAGCAGCTCAGGTTAATGTTGTGCTGGAACCTAAGTGAGCACTTCCTAAATCTGTATGGCTTCAGTTCTGCATTTATGTAGATTTTGGCCTGTCTGTAACTTGGAAGAGCAGCTGCAGTTGCATTGGCTGGCTAAGAAAGGAGATGGGTTTGCCATTGTCAGGAGTCAGAACAGAAGTTACAGCATCTGGCTCTTGTGGCAGGAGTCAGCGCTTGGGCTTCCCTTCCCTCTTCCCTCCTGCAATTAATTTTGTATGTACAAAGTCATCTGGGCTTTTCACACCTAATTTAAGAGTGTTCAGCATTTGCTATAATTAAAGGCAGGAAGATAACTGACTGTGCCTCCTGGTAACAGTCTGTGTGATGCAGCGAGGCCGTGGCACATCCTGCAGTTCTCAGAGGTTCCCCCCTGCAGGGCAGGAGCAGCACTGTGCTGGTGGAGAACTGGTGTGCTGTGGAGGTTCCGTTTTGTCTCAAATTGCTCCAGCAGAGCTGGGCTTTGAAAATCCTACAGTTTCCCAACACATATTGAGCCACAGAGCCATCCTCCTTCCCTGCATGCTGGCACTCCTGGTATTAAGAGGCCCTTATGAAACACTTATTCCAAACTAACACAATAATCCCAGCAATATCTGGCTGCAGAGACAAACTGAGTGAGGGCAAAAAGGGGGCAGCTCCCTGCAGATGTGCAGAGGAGCTGTGGTTTGTGTGCACATGTGGGATCAGCACTGGGGACCCAACTCTTTCTAATGCTGCAGCGTTTCTTATGGTGCTCGAAAAGTGGGCTGTGAGACTTTGCAATCAAAAAAAAAAAGAAACCCTATTAAAATTCATTCCCAGAGTTTAATCCCACTGGGATGAGTTTTCTATCTAGTCTTCCCAGTTTCCTGTTGTGTTCTAAAATTGCTTCTTTTTACCTTCTTCTCCTTCTCCTTTTTTTTTTAATGCTCCATGCAATAAAACGTGGACGTCTCTCATTACCTGTGAGTCTATTGCTATATGTGAATGCAATATCTAAAATGTTTGAAAAGAGCCAGGAGAGACATAAAGCAAAGGGAAGCTGGGAGTGCAGAAAGGCTTCAATCAGCTGCACAAGCCCAGGGAGGGGGCAATAAATGCTGGGGGAGATGAGGGGACCAGCGTTGGGATGGGGGAGTGTTTGTGCTGCCGTGGGGGAGATGGGTCCGTGAGGGGAGCTCTTGCCAATGCTAGTTTTTATCCCCCTGAGAAGAAAACACCTGGATTTACACAATCCACCATCTTCTCCAGCCAAAGTGAAGCTTTTTGCTGTCCTGCCAGGCTGGGCACTGTTCCATGGTTATCACCAAGTGGTGCCCAGGGGTGTCCCAGTGCTCTCCCTGGGGAAGGGCTTGGTGTGATCCTGCCTTGGCAAGGACACACAGCAGAGCACACTCTGGCCCTGCCCATGCTGCTTCCACAAAAAGTAAATTAAATTATTGGGCTCCAACCCAACTGGAGCAGAACTTTAATCTATCCCAGCAGTTCAAAGTCTTGTGAGGAGGCTGAGCTGTAACACAGGGTGTTAAACATCTAATAACACCAAGGATGTGGCAAACCACCAGGAAAAGCAAACACCCCAAGGAATCTCTGTCTGAAGAAGGGGAATACTTTCTGTCTCTAGTGTTTTCCTGCCTTCCCTTTTGTTTTTTAATGCTTAAGGTTATTTACATGACACCAGATCTCTGCTGCTCAGTTTTATTTGTGTCTCACATCCTGTCCTTGACCCGTGGGATGGCTTTGCTGGGCAGGTGATGGTCCCATGGAGTGCACAGCTTAGCAGGATCCTCAGTTCCCAGTGATGAACAAAAGGGCACCTCAGGCATGCGGCCAGGGACCACCTCCAGCCCCACACCACCTGTGGTGTCTCACCCCAGCCTTGGAAGCAGCAAGTTCTGTTTATAGGGGTACTTGTTGTAGAAGGTTTTAACACTGACACCATGTTTCACCAGTGTCTTTGGGATTCAAAGGTGAAAGACAAAAATGAAAGAAAATCTGATGGATAAACAGGTCTGATACTGAAAGATATTTTCCCCTTGCTTTGGATGGTTTTGCTTCACCATTACACCCAAATAATTGAACAAAAATACTCCATGAGACAGTTTGTCTGCTCCTCCATCCACCTCAAGTGTGGAGACAGAAATCCAGATTAAGGAAATAATTCTGGATGGGCTCCAGGCCTGGCAGACCCTTCTCAGCTCCCAGCACCATCTTGGCCCCCTCAGCCCCTCACCTTGACCCATGAAGTTTTATCATCTGCCCCTTTTGCTTCTATTCCCCTCCACAACTTCTGCTCCCTGACTTTCCAATACACATGTAGGGGCTGTCACAATTTTATTAAGTTTTATACCCCCCATGGTATATAAAAGAGGGAGATCAGGGTCTGCTGCTATTTAATTACCTCCCAGTGCCCATTCCAGGGAATTCTGCTCCAGCTTTTAGTGCTGGTGGTATGGTGTTCTGCCTGGATGAGTATCAATTCCCTTCCTCTACAAATGGGTTTTGCAAAATCCCTAAATAATTGCGTTCAGAAAACAGGCGGGAAATTAATGGGATAGATTATTTGCAAACATGTTCACTGAATTATCAGGCTTGTTCTTTATCCGTAAAATAATGTACTTTTAAAAAATGGAGTTTATTGAAGATGTTATTTACAGACAGTTCTCCAGCTGAGAACTGCAGGAGCGCTGACAGGGCACGTGCACAGCCCAGCTGCTCTTCCAGTGCCAGAGCACCCCTGCTCCTCCAGATCACTGAATCCTGGAATGGTTTGGCTTAGAAGGGATTTAAAAACTGCCCACTGGAAGCCCCTGTTATGGGCAGGGATACCTGCCACCATCCCAGGCTGCTCCAAGCCCTGTCCAGCCTGGCCTTGGGCACTGCCAGGGATCCAGGGACAGCCACAGCTGCTCTGGGCACCCTGTGCCAGGGCCTCAGCTCCCTCCCAGCTTTGGTAGTGGGAAGCCATTCTCTGTGTCCTGTCCCTCCATGCCTTGTCCCCAGTCCCCCTCCAGCTCTCCTGCAGCCCCTGGAAGGGGCTCTGAGGTCCTCTGGATCCTTCTCTCCTCCCGGGCAGCACCCCCAGCTCTCCCAGCCTGGCTCCAGAGCTGAGAGCCTCCAGCCCTTGGGAGCATCTCTGTGGCCTCCTGGATCACTCCAGACTCCACATCCTTCCTTCTTTGGACTCCCCAGAGCTGGGGAGCTCTGCAGGTGGGGTCTCACCTGAGCAGAGGGACAGGACCCTCCCTCTCCTGCTGCCCTCCCTGTGGGATGACCCCAGGATGCAGTTGGGTTCCTGGGCTGCCAGTGCTCGTGGACAGGTCTTGTTCATCTTCTCATCCAGCCACGTCCTCCTCAGGGCTGCTCTCAGTCCATTCCCACATAAACACAACTGGGAGAAGCCCTGGGAGCCTTGTCTGGGGACATTGTGTGGCTTTAAGGTGAAGCTTCATGTTTGAGAGCATTGCATTTGAAACTGCCAACATTCATTGGAAAGATCAGGGTTTTATTTAAAGCACTTAATGCAGAAAAGTTGCTTTTCTCATATTTGTCTGCTCAGGTTCCCTCTGAGCCATCAGGCTGAGCTTGTCTGTACATGGCTTCTGATAGCTGAGGAGCTCTGCTAATGCTGGTATTTAATAATTCCTGGAATACTGGGGAAGCTCTGGGGGACTAGAAAAGAGCTAATGTGCAAATATTTAAAAAGGGAAACAGAACAGCTCTGGTAATTACAGACCTGTCAGTCTGTCATCAATCCTCAGCAAAATAATGGAGTGGCAGATCCAGGCCTCAATTAATAAAGAATTAAGGGAAGGTAATATAATTAATGCCAATCAACATGGGCTGATGGAAAACAAATCTTGTCAAACTCACTTGATATCTTTTTTGATGAGATTACAGGTTTGGGTGATAGAGGTAACAGTGTTAACATAACACACTCAGACATCTGCAAGACTTTTGACTTGGAAGCACAAAATCTAGTGAGGAAGTTGAACAATACAAACCCAGTGTTGCACAGGTTTGGTGGGCTGGATTGTCACTCTGTCTTGCTGGAGGGTTTTTATGTCTCTGCAAAAGGAAACATTAAATAATTGCCAGTGGAGCTGGCAGGTGATGGGAGCAGGAAGGTGGCACAGGGCAGGGGGGCAGAGCTTCTGGCATGGCCTGCTAAACTGATCCCCAACAGAGAAGGTGTGTTTGGGAAAACAGTATTGCCCCCTTGCAGGAGCAAAAATGGTCTTTCAAGGTGAGGACTCCTCTCCTTGGAGATGGTGGCTCTGGAAAAGGGCTGTGGGATGTTTTGGGTGGGTGCTGCTGAGAGAGATGTACAAAAAAGCATCCAGAGCAATGAGGAGGGTGGGGAGCTTGGAGAGAGGGCAGAGCTCTGTGTCTTTGGCCAGGGCAGGAAGGGGTGGATGGTGCTCTGCAAGTGCTCTGGGGAAGGAGAAAGTGTGAGAGCCTTCCAGTCTGGCCAGGAATGGGCTGTGAGCTCCAGGAATGGGCTGTGAGATCCAGGAATGGGCTGTGAGCTCCAGGAATGGGCTGTGAGATCCAGGAATGGGCTGTGAGCTCCAGGAATGGGCTGTGAGCTCCAGGGCTGGCATTCTGGGCTTGCTCCAGGGATCAGCCACAGGGGGATGTGACAAGTGAATCCACCCCCCTGGGCAGGTTCTGAACCCCACAGAGAGGAGTTCCCCACCTCTTTGCCGCCCTCCCCTCTCCATCCCCTCCCCTATGGTGCCCTCTGGGCTCACAGAGGTGCTTTAGATCTCCTTTGTCACAGCCACCACAATAAAATCAGGAAGGCTCATGAAACCCAGGGCTGGGGAAAGCTGTGCCTTCAAACCTGCCCCAGCGCATGTCTGTGTCTCAGAAATGCTTTTTTAAAGCCATGGATGCGGATTCTTCCTCTTTGCTGCCTGGTTCTGAGTTCAGAGATGCTCCTTCAGATCGTGTTTGCAAACTTGAATCTATAAAACCTTTTTTTTTTTTCCCACTGTGCTCAATGAAGACAAACTGTAATTTTAAAATAGATCAAAAAATTTCCACGTGCCCAAACGCCCAAAGCTGTCCCCAGCAGTTCCCATGGGCTCCTGTGGTGCTGCTGCTGCTGCTGGGCCAGCAAAGCCCCCCCGTGGCATCCTGGTGGGGGTACAGGTCCCCAGGAGCTGGCAGAGGGGACCCTCTGTGTGCTTGGTCCCTCTGGGAGCTGGACACACCCGGGAGGGAAGTGACAACCACGGCTGGGAATGCCGGTGCACAGGGAAATCCTCTGCCATGTGATAAATGCCCCCCACCTCCTCCAAAATAAATTACTTCCTTTTTAAATCCTTTCCAACTGTTCCCCTCGTGTTCATAATAGGATGATCGGTGGAACCAAAGATGTGGCTGTTACTTTAAAGGATAAATTAGTTTGACTCTTAACTCAATAATTAAAACTGTTATGGCTATGAGCCTGCAGGGATAATGTACTATTATTATAGTCATTTGTTTCAATTAAATGCTTACTGATTTTACAATAGCAGCTGGGCACCTGTGTGAGATAGCTATTACTCTGAACAAGACATCTCAAATTCCAGCAGAAATTTGTCACTGCACTAAAGCATTTTACACAGACCATGAAAGTTTATTAGGAGCAGTTACAAATCGGGAAGAGGAGGGGTGGTAATTGGGGATATATTTTCTTATCAGCTCCTCTCTCTCCTGCTCTCTCTCTTTTTTAAGTAAATCATCTTTAAGTATTTCAGCTATGGTGATGCGTTTACATCGAAACTTCAATACAGGAAAAGCCTGCTGGGAAAACTTTGCTTCAAAGCTGTCCAGCAGATAATTCCTCTCCCTGGCTGATTGCGATTATAATGGCTTGTTCTTGGGAACAAACGCAAGGAGAGGGAAGCTGTGCTGGGGATGAGCCTGGTGGCTGCCCCTGGAGAGCTGTTTGCCTTGTCTGGAGAGGAAGACCCTGGGTGAGGAAGGCTCTGACAGCTCAGCCCACCTGTGTTAACTGACCCTGGGAAGGGTGGGAGTCATGGAATCATGGAATGGGTTGGATTGGAAGGGACCTTAAAGCTCAGTTCATCCCACCCCCTGCCATGGCAGGGACACCTTCCACTGTCCCAGGCTGCTCCAAGCCCCAGTGTCCAGCCTGGCCTTGGGCACTGCCAGGGATCCAGGGGCAGCCACAGCTGCTCTGGGCACCCTGTGCCAGGGCCTGCCCACCCTCATCATAAAAAGTTTCTTCCACATTCCTACTCTGAATCATCTCTATTTTAGTTTAAAACCATCACCCTGTGTCCTGTCACAACAGGCCCTGCTGACAAACCTGTCTCCATCTTTCCTCTAAGCTCCTTTAGGCACTGGAAGGGGCTCTCAGGTCTCCCTAGACCCTTCTCTTTTCCAGGTGAGCACCCCCAGCCTGTCTCAATAACAGAGGTGCTGCAGCCCTTGGTGCTTCTCTGTGGCTTTGGACTCTGTCCAGCAGCTCCACATCCTTCTGAAGCTGGAGCCCCCAGACTGGGGCAGCTCTGCAGGTGGGGTCTCACCTGAGCAGGGCAGAGGGGCAGGACCCCCCTGAGCTGCTGCCCACGCTGGGGAATGAGCCCAGGACAGGGCTGGATTTCTGGGCTGCCAGTGCCCATCCCCAGGTCCTGCCCAGCCTCTCGTGCCCCAGCACCCCAAGGTGCCCAGTGCTGGGGTGCCTGGCACATGGAGTGATGCCCCTCAGTGCTGCCCACTCCTGCTCATCTTGGCCATTGTTTCAGCTCAGGGGGATGCAGTGCAGTGATGTGTGGCAAACTCCAGCCAGATTTCTCCTTTTGCTGCTCCTTGGGTACCACACACGTGGTTTGGCATGGGTCCCACCCAGGACTGCAGCCCAGCCAAGCAGGCAGCAGGGCTGGGCACCTGGGGCATCACTGCTCCCAGGGCACAGCACACCACAATGCAGGACCTCTGGGTCTGCAGCAGTCCTAACAGCTATTGAAAGTAAGGAGGAAATTAATGAAGAGGTTAAGTCAAGTGTTTCCCAGGGTATGGGCCTCTGATGTACCAGGCAGGGCGAAGAATGCCTCCCCCCATAGTAATTAAGCTTAAGGAAGGGATACTACCAGTGAGAATTGAGCACTACCCCCTAAAAAAGAAGCAAGTGAAGGAATCAGCCCAATAATTGAAAATTTTCTGTGGTTGGGGTTATTGAAAAAATGCCTATCTGATTTCAATACTCCCATTTTACCCATTTGGAAACTACTTCTGCCTCCTGAGCACAGGGCTTGTTCAGGGTGTGGCTGAGACCAAGGAAGGTGAGAGGAGGAGGAGGAGGAGGAGGAGGAGGAGGAGGAGGAGTGTCTGGTTAAGCCCTCTTCTGACACAGAGATGAGGCAGCTGAGAGGTGTTTTAAAAACTTTTATTCCATTTTCAGTCTCATGAGAAGGGTGAGATGATACAGATGTTATAACTCACACCATCACAATCAGAAGCTAACTATTTACACATTATTTATACATTATAAGCATTTTTTGGCTTATGATCTTTTGATCATCTAAAATTACTCTTTATAAATCCTACTACATTATATATTTTTAATTACATTTCTCTAAATTATCCAGTCTTATTTATAAAACCATCTTTTTAAACTTATGTCTAGTTCTATTTCTCTTTTAACAATATCTTATTCTGTAATATTTGTAAGTTAACATTTCTTATCTCAAAATTTACGTACAAATACATACTGTATAATCTTTCTATCAAACATTAAGAATGCTTTACAAATCCATTTCCCACCGAGGAGGAGAAAAATCCCATGGAAAGCAAAGGCAGAAGGTGGCTTTAGGGGTGGGACCTGCCTCGAGGCTGCAGTTGGGAGTCAGGATGTAGCAGGAGGCCATTCCATGGCACTGCCATCCCTGCCAGGTCCTGGGGCCTGAGCCCTGCTGGCTGCTGCTCTACCCCAAGAGCTGCTTTTTGCATTAGAATTTTGGGGAACAGTGCACTTGAAGCTGGTCTTGACACATTTGAAACATTATCTGTGTTAGCAGAGCACCCCAGTCCCCAGCTGGGCTCTTCCTCGCGGCGTTTGTCACTCCTGAATTCCCCTTCTCCCAGAAACAGGGAACATGGACCATGTGCTGTTTCTCTGCCTGTTCTCTCCTTCTCTGGATTAGCTGGAGCATTTATGGGCCTGATATGCATGTTCATTAAAAGAATTGAAATATTGTGGGAAAAAAAGAAGCTGTCTTGGAGTTAGCACAGCCTTTGGGAATCTGCTAAGTAAGATGCACTTAATTACTTTAGCAATGACTACATCACATTGCACTCTGGGCTTCCTCTGAGAAGCAAAACATCTTTTCAGCACAGGCTGCAAACCCATCCTGGGCCTTTTGCAGCACCTCGTGGTGAGCTTGAAGGGCTGAATTCCCAGGATGGAGAGGGGATCTGGGCTGTCTCTCACAGCCTCTGCTCCTGGGAAGGAGCTGATCACATTTATGGGGGGTATTTAACTCCACTGTGTTTCCATCGGGTTCTGTGGGGCAGGGAAGGGCATGGGACAGCCCCACTGAGCCCAGGGCTGGGACTGCATCCCACAGGAGCAGGTTGTTTTCTTTCACACAGCATTCATTACCTCCTTTCACTTTGGTTTGCCATGATCACAGTTTCATTCTTAATTTCCTTGCCTAATTAGGCCGTTTGCTGCTGGGAATCACCTCAAAATACTGCTCCTGGAGGTCTCTCTTTCCTTGGGTCTTTTTTGGGGGGTATCACATGCTCTGGGTGCCCCTGAAATTGCTCAGTGTCAGCAGGATCCTGCAGTGAGAAGCAGGAAAACCCTTTCCCTGCCTTGAGTGAGAGCCATCCTCATCCTTAATCCTATTGAAGAAGCTCCACTGCTGCACACGAACAACTCACCATCATTTTCACTCCAAATATTTCACAACTGGAAAACTCAAGTGGCTTTTCCACCACTCCTGGGGACACTAGGAGCCATTACCAGGAGTGATGGGGAGGTGGCAACCTGGTGTTGTTTCCAAAATTGTATTATTTAAAAAAGTAAAGGGAAGTGGAGAGAAATGCAGTGAGTGCCAAATGGTGGGGGCAGCTCCTGGTCAGCAGGGTGCATGTGAGGAGCTGTGCATGTCCTGCAGAACCTCCTGGACTGGGGTAGAAGAGATGGAGATGTGGGAGAGGGAGAGATTCAACTAAATAAAATATTCAACTAAAAGCACTTTTATATCATACAATTGTAGAAGGCTTTGGGTTGGGAGGGACCTTAAAGCCCATCCAGTGCCATCCCCTGCCATGGCAGGGACGCCTTCCACTGTCCCAGGCTGCTCCAAGCCCTGTCCAGCCTGGCCTTGGACACTGCCAGGGATCCAGGGGCAGCCACAGCTTCTCTGGAAAATCTGTGCTAGTGTTTTACCACCTCCATTGTAAAAAACTTCTACCTTATATCTAACCTAAATCAACCCTCTTTTAGTCTAAAACCATTGTCCCTTGAACTATCACCTGAATAAGGGTCTGTCCCCATCCTTACGGGGTCCCTTTAATGATGTAAAGAAGTTGGGAGGAGGCAGCTGGGCTAAGGTATCCTTGGAGAAGGATGTCCCAGGAAAAATGCTGGGTCTCTGCTACTTGAAAGGTGCTGTGATGGGGCTGCTGAGAGCATGGGGCTTCTGGAGGGGCTCTCTGAGCCAGGCTCAGGTTCCTGGTTTTTTCTACAAATTTTCAGAGGCATTTACAGCATGTGGCCCGTATCCATAATTGCACTCCTGGACTTGCTCTGCTCTGATGCATAAATAACACGCACTGTAAAGAAAAATGCGTGATTACATATTTAATGGATAAACGGAGCCGTTGTGGTCCATTGGCCACATAATAAAGTTTCAAAAAAATTGTCTTAATACAGTATTTCCTCAGGAGACTACTGTGGCTGAAACATGAGCAAGCTGTTTTAAATTTTAGAATTTTTTAAGCCATATCTCATAGCCTGCCCCATTTCTCCAACACCCGTTTTCCAAACTTTCCCTTCATTTAAATTTAAAATAAGGACAATAAATTATTCTTTTCCTTAGCAGCTGGCAGATCTTCTCCAACATGAAAGGTCTGGATTAAACTGACAAAACCCAAGAACAAATGTACGTTTTTTGGCTGGAGTTTGGGAATGGCTGGCTGCTCAGAAGATGGGAGCTGTGTCCCTACCTTGCACACTCCCTGTCACTGCCTGTCTCACCCAGGCCATCCCCATGACTTTTGCAAATTCAGTTTAAAAGCAAAAATTGCATCTCTGGTGCCTCCTGTGCTGCCCAAGCCTGGTGTCTGTCTCCATGGGTGCTCATCCTCGATGTCCTTATGACCAGGACAGCCAGAGCTCTGCAGTAAGACACACAATAAGGTTTTAAGGGCACATTATAAGGTTTTAAGGGCACACAAAATTTGCCATAGTTAATCTCTATGCCCCTAACCAAAGCACAGTTAAGCTCTGTGCCCCTTTGCCTCTAAGCAAAGCCAGCCCTGCTGCCTCCTTGACATCCCCAAAGCCAAGGGCAGCACTTCAGTGTGACCCCTAAGTCAGCCTCAGTCAGACTCCTGCTTTTGAAATGCAGGAATGTATTTAATTCCTGTGAGTTCAATCCCTTCACTTCACAATTAATACAGGAGGAGGGCAGATCCAGGGAAAGCTGTTCTGCTGACACTGCTTCTCTTCCGCTGGAGAGTCCAAAGGAGAGCAGAACATTCTGTCTGTGTCAAGGTGTGGTGTAAAGCTCTTGATTCCTGACCTGCAGCAGGAAATCTGGGTTTGTGTTTGGATTTATGTCCTCTGAAGCCTTTGGAGGCCTCACAGGTCTTCCCTAGGTCTCCTTCTGTGTGTGCTGCTGATGGAGTTGGTGAATCTCCCCTGGTAATGAGGGATTGCACCTCTGTGGGCTGATCAGGAGCTCAGGTCTTCAAACTCATGTTAGCATTAATCAGATTAAGGTAAAAGGGGAAAAGTCTGACAAGTGTTTCAGGTAGGGTTTGCCTCCCTCCCACTCCATGGCTGGATGAGGCTGTGCAGGAGCCAAGCTGTACTAGATCAGCAAGGATGGATGCTGTGGGAAAATGGGGTTTTGGGGAAAATGATTCAAAATGGGAATGGGGTCTTGATGCAGAAGACAGCAGGGTTTGTCCTCATCCTATCTCATCTCATCTCATCTCATATCTCATCTCATCTCATCTCATCATCTCATCTCATCTCATCTCATCTCATCTCATCTCATCTCATCTCTTATTTGCTTCTTGGTGTAGTGGGGCTGGAGCTGCTGGAATGAGTCCAGAGGAGGCCATGAAAATGTTCCAAAGCTGGATCCCCTCTGCTCTGGAGCCAGGCTGGGAGAGCTGGGGGTGTTCAACTGGAGAAGAGAAGGCTCTGGGGAAACATTGGATTCCCTTCCAGTGCATAAAGGGGCTCCGGGAGAGCTGGAGAGGGACTGGGGACAAGGGATGGAGGGACAGGACAAGGAGGAATGATTTTAATTTATAGGAGGGTAGGTTTAGATGGGATATTAGAGAAGGTGGGGAAGGCCTCTGGCACAGGATGCCCAGAGAAGCTGTGGCTGCCCCTGGATCCCTGGAAGTGTCCAAGGCCAGGCTGGATGAGGCTTGGAGGAGCTTCCCTTCTCCTGGTCATTTTGCCATAAATCACTTGTTTGTGAACCTTTCTTTCAGATCCATGATAGGTGGCAGCCACCAGCAGTCCCTGAGGCAGTGAGGGGCACCTTCTGGGCACACAGCCACACACACAAAGCTGATTTGGTACTCTCTGTCAGGCTCATGGGCACAGCAACGAGTGCACAGTGCTCAGCTCTCACCTCGTTTGGAAGCGAGCTCAAGGAAGACTTTCCCAGCCATGTGGAGCCACTTAAACAATAAATCAGCCTTAAAGTGATCTGGCAGTATGGTGAATGAATGAATGAATGAACGAATAAATTTTGTAGTGACAAGTGATCTCGCCTTCCCTCAGATCCAGGAGATGGTGCACTCGGACGCCGCATCCTACGAGTCCAACCGCCAAGTGCCGCTGCTCAACCGGCCCGGCATGCTGGGCGGCCCCATGGGTGCCCTCAGCCAGTCCCAGCTCATCTCCCAGATGGGCATCCGGAGCGGGGTCACCCACGGCTCCCCCTCGCCCCCGGGAAGCAAGTCTGCCACCCCATCTCCCTCCAGCTCCACGCAGGAAGAGGAGACCGAGTCGCATTACAAGGTACGCGCGGTGGCGCGGCGCTTGGTGCTTTTCAGAGAGGGGTGAATTGTGCTAAATAAAACCACAGACTGCTGGTCTTGTTTTGGCATTTATAGTGGGAGACTTTCCCAAGGATGAGGGCACTGTTCCCAGCCTAGGGTGGGGTCCAGCATGGCAGGCTGGCGCTCACACAGCAGGTTTGGAGGTCAGAGCTGTTCTTCTGCCCCCACGTTCTACCAGTTCCATCAGGCCACAGGATTTCCTGGGATGATGATTACAGTGAGCAAAGCAGCTTCAGGGCTAAGAGTCTGCAAATGCTTGGAGCTAAATTAGCTAGATTTCTGGTGGTGGGTAGAGGAGACTGAAACAGGGAAGGAAAATAACTCATGGTGGGATTTAACTGAGCTCATTGGACATGGCTTGCTAATGAAAACAAACAGGAATTCAAAGAATCTTCTTCCTTTTAGTTCACCAAAGTGGTGTTTTCAGTAGTCAGCAGTGTCCCAAATGATCTCTACAGCCAACACAACTGCTGCTGAGTGTGGCACCAACAAACCCAAGGAATTCCTGGGGGTTTGGGCACACCTTGGTTGTTGTCCATCTCTCTCCAGGTGCACCAGCAAAGCCAAACAACATGTGCCACATGCCAGAAATCTGTGGCTGTTATTTACTGAGGGCAAACTGCAATCACAGTGCTTCTGTGCCTGCAGGTGAATTGCTGGGCTCCCTGGGGACTTTGATTAAAGCCTTCCAGGGAAAACCTTCTCCTGAAGGTACTGGTATTGTAACCTTGTCCCACCCAAAGAGACTGTTGTGACAGGGTTTGAATGTATAACCAGAGCAGCAAACAGTGCATGGGCTGGAAAACTAGGAAAATTATAGGACTGAGCAAAAAACCTTTCCCTCTTCATGGAAATCCAGAAAAATGGATTCCCATCAATCCTGTAGTTTTTCATACATTGGCAGATTTCACTTCAGATTGGGGCATTTCAAAGCAGAGTGCTCATGTGGGTGGAAACAGCTTCAGTGGATAAAACTGCAAAAAGAAGGGATACAAGGGGTTAAAACAAATGGAATTTTTCAAACTCTGAGATTCCATGTTCAGCGAACACTGTGGGAGGGGTTGTGCTGCTGGATCCCACAGCCTGCCATCTCCCAAAGCCTGCGTCACAAAGCTCCAGGCTTTGAGCACCTGGGAGCTGAAATCTCATGTCAGGAGGAAATGAGTTTCAGTTTAATGACACACCAGCTTCTGTCTCTCTGCCTGCACCAGCATCACCCAGCTTTCCTGTCAGCCACCCAGGAGTCCCTGAGCAGGACACAGCTTTGGGGTTGGATCTCTGCTTTCTTGAGCCAGTGGTGCCCATGGGGTAGGAAATTTGGAGATATCTAGATGATGACAGCTTGCAGAGGTTAGAATTTTTCCTAATCCTTAAGGCAATCCCTCTCACTGTTCTGCCCTGTAACCCCCCAGACAGGTGGGAGTGATGTTTGAGGGAGGAGGAGATGCTGAGTGTGAGGCAAGCAGCAGACCCACGCTGTGGTCTGCAGGTTTCTGTTTGCTTTGTCTGTCTGCACAGCTGCTGCCTTCACCCATCAGTCACTTTTTCACATGACCATTGAGGGCTTTTCTGCAACAAGTCATCAAAACAACATCTAACAAGCAGAAATTAATCTTGTGAGCCAGAAGGTCACAGGTTAAAGAAATGAGTCTGATGCCAGTAGGTCCTTCAGGTCCCCTGAGCCAGGGAGCTTTTGAATTTCAGAGGTCTCTGAGCCTCACTGGTGTATTTACCTGCTTCATAGCTTGGGGGTGGGTGCACATGAATGGGAGGGACAGGTGGGTACAGCCCAAATTCCAGCTGGATTAGTGGCCACTCTCCATAGTTATTAAAATCACAGTGTCCATGAGGTTTCAGCTCTTCCTGGGTTCAACATCTAAGAAGGCACCAAGTTTCTGGGATCACTTCATTGCCCCAGTCCACATCTGCCACCAAACAGACCTTCTGCTGCCTCTCCAGGGCAGGTCCAATGCCAGTGGCCACCATGGGCAGGTGGCCATGCTCTTCATCCCCCTGCCCAGCCCTGGTCCCTTTGACCATGGGGGTGACCCCTGGGGCTGCAGATGCTCTGGGGCAGCGAGGCACTGGGGGTTGACTTTAGCCATGAGTGTGGTTTGGGTTGGTCAAAACTCTCCTGAGGTCCAAGCCCAGGCTGTTGTCTCATCCCACGTGTGTCAAACCTGGAAAACCCCATGAATACCAAATCCTGCTCTGCTCCCTGCTGCTGTTTTCCCTAAATCCCGTGTGCTCTTTGGTGCAGCCTGAGCTGTAAATGCAGCTGAGGTTGTGCTGCTGCTGTTCCAGCTCCTTGGCTTGGTCAGTGGCTGTGTGGGAGCAGGTTCCCCACAGCACTCCACTGAGTCAAATGGGATCACAGTTAGTTAAAATACCATCTCACCCCCTAATGGGCTGAAGCCCTGGCATGCATTTTTTTTTTCCTCGTAATAAGCTGGCCTTTCACCTCCAGGCCTCCCATTCAAGCCCAATTGGGCAATTTTAAATTAAATGCAATTTTTGTGGTCTCTCTGCTCATTCACTAATGGTCACTGTCTGTTTGACAAATGTCACTGCGCTGATACTGAAATTAATGATCAGTCAAGAGCTACAGAGTGGAGAGCAGGAATGCTACTGCCCTTTTCCTCCCCATGCCTGGCCTCTGCCAGCTGAAGGGAAGCCTCTTAAATCCTGGCACTGCCAAGCACATGCTCAAATTGACCAATGGCACATGCTCAAATTGACCAAAATGGCCAAGCACATGCTCAAATTGACCAATCCATCAGGAGAAGGGGCTGTTTGTCCCCAGCTCAGCTGGAGGCATTGTTTTCACAAGATCTTGATGCTTAGAGCTGTGTCTTTCCAAGTAATTCAACAACCTGTGCAGCTGATGGTAGTGCCTTGAGCTCAGGGCTGCAGGTGGAGGGGCTGGTGTCCTGTTTGCCCTCAAGGATGCAGGGATCCAGCAGTGCTTTCATTCTCTGCCATCTGGTGTATTTAGGTTTTCCTTCACTATGAAATAAGGGTAATGGTGCTTCCCTGTAGTGCAAGCTTCCACTGGCCACAGTTAATGCATTGAGAGCTTTGATGGTTATCCAAGTGTTTTCCAGGGGTCTTTTCCTTTGCACGTCCTCCCATGGAGGCTTCTGTGGTCTCCTGCATTCACAGAATCATGGAATATCATGAGTTGGACCCCCAGGATCACCAGCCCAGCCCCAGCCCTGCCCAGATCCCCCAACAACCCCAGCCTGGGCACCCCTGGCAGCGCTGTCCCAGCGCTCCTGGAGCTCTGGCAGCCTCGGGGCCGTGCCCATTCCCTGGGGAGCCTGGGCAGTGCCAGCACCTCTGGGGAAGGAACTTTTCCTGCACAGGGCATGCCAGGGGAGACTGATACAGGATCTTCTTTCCATGCTGCCTTCAGTGGAAGCATCCCCATTTCCAGCCTTGCTGTTTAACTCCCCAGCCCATGGCAGCATCCCTTGCTGAGCAGCCACAAAGGCCAGCTCCTGTTCCCTGTGCCCTGCTCCCCTGAGCTCCAACAGCCCCTGGGCACTGAGTGTGACACAGCCATTCCTGGTCACCAGCTGTGCCCAGATCAGCTGGAGGAGTGAACAGCACAAGCAAAGCATTTAAATGGTGTGATTAAAATAGTTCAGTTCCTGGATAGTTTTCTGGATATGTTAGCAGGATGGAGCAGATTTTGGATGGCTCTGGTGTGATGTTTCATGTGATGCTGTTGTTGCTTGGTCAGTGCTCAGACCCTCCTGGAATGGGGAGGTGAGGGAAGTCAGGAGCAGATGCAAAGGGGGCTTAGTGAGGTGGAAATCAGAAACCACGTGGAAGCCAAGTTTGGAAAATTCATGGACTGCTAAAGCAATCTAGCTGGGAAGCAAGGCATGTGGAGAGCTTCCAGAAGAGGATCAAGGAGTGAGTGAGCTGTGGAGGAGGGTGGGGAAGGAGAGTGACTGAGGACTGGAAAGCTCCAGATTTGGAACAGGGGCAAAGGGATGAACCCAAGCTAGGAGCTGGTCTGAGAAGAGACACCAAAGCAGGCTCAGGCACCCACCACAGTCTGTGCAATGATCCAAGAGGCTCCCGGAGGACAAAGAGACCCCCAGGGCTGCTGCCCCCCTCTCCATGCTGGGACATCTCCTCTTCCCTTTCCCTCTCTCATCTCCTTGGCTCAGCAGCTGTAGCAGACCTTAGTTAAGCTTCATCTCTTGGTTTTGCAGGCTACTGGAGAGAAAAGACCCTCAACAGACCTGGGTAAAAAGCCCAAAAGCCAAAAGAAGAAGAAGAAGAAGGACCCCAATGAGCCCCAGAAGCCCGTGTCAGCCTATGCCCTGTTTTTCAGGGACACACAAGCAGCCATCAAAGGGCAAAACCCCAATGCCACCTTTGGGGACGTGTCGAAAATCGTGGCATCGATGTGGGACAGCCTGGGAGAAGAACAAAAGCAAGTGAGTTACTGAGTTATTTATTTTTGTCTTTCAGCTGCTGAAATGTGTATTTCCACAGTGCAGGAGTGTTCAGGGCATGGCCAGGGGCTTCCACAGGCTGAAGTGCAGCTAAAAAGCCATTTTTAGGAGCAGTGCTGAAGTGCCCACTGTGCAAAATTGCTGTTGTTGCATGGGGAAGAGCAAATTTTTATGACAACTAATTATTCTTGATAAGCTCATACTCTGCACAGCCCTCAGTGGCCTTTCCCTGACATGGGGTTTTACAGCTTGAGATGGGAGATGGGTTTGTATTTGCTTATTGACGTACAAGGAGTGACAGCCAACAGGCTAAATACTATTAACTCCCTGTGCTGCTGGCTTCAAACCCAGCATTCAGGCTTTAAAAGCTTCAGAAGGAGATTTCTGAAGTGGCCTCACAGAGGAAACCTTGCTGCCCCAAAGCTGTCAGCCACTTTGTCTGCCTCAGGTGGAGAATTCCAGGTTCTGCTTTCCCTCTGTGGCTGCTGCTGAGTCAGTTACAAAAGCCTGTAATTGCTCCTTGCCTATGGAGGGAACCCCAGGGAACTCTTCCCAGAGCAAGGACGGCTGTTGATCAGGCAGAGTGAGATCGGACACGCTGTGTGATGTGTCCTGCACCCAAACAGGCTTTAGCTGGGAGCACTTCTCCTGGAGCCTGGCCACAGCTCCAGCTGGGTGTCCATGGCCAGCACTGGGAGCAGCTTCATCTGGGGAGAGAGCAGCAGGGAGGGAAAAACCCTTTTAACTGGAAGTTCTGCTGGGATAGAACCTTGATTTCCACCCCACACTGAGTCAGGAGTAAGAGCAGAGGATCTTCAGGGATGAAAGCTCTTTTGCTGCTCCCTTTTCTCCTCTTTGGGTGGATCACTGTAGGATCATGCAGGCAGAAATTCCTCATCTGAAGAGAGGAGGAAGGTCAGGAGGGTGACCCCAGCCCTGGGAAGCTGCAGGATAGGGGCTTGGGTTTTGCTGTTGCTTCATGTTGTGGGAGGTTCAGGAGTGTGGAAAAGCTTTGTGTCACCTCTTTCTCCTGCCTGCATCCCCCAGCATCTCAGCCTGCCCCTCCTTTACTGCACCTGGCTCCAAACATCACCACAGCTCGGGCACCGAGCCTGGCTCGGAGTGGAAGCACGACCCTGACCCAGCGCAGTGCAAACGCTCAGCTCTTAATTAACAGCAGGGATTAAACCAGCCCGTTTATCTTCCCTGCTAACTCTCCCTCCTCCTGCTCTTTCATGAGCTCGCAGCAGCCTCCCCTCTCTTTACACACGCTGTCTAAGTGGCTCCATTTCTCCCTCTGTAATTGATTTAATTAAGTCATTTGTTCCTTGTCTGAATGCTTAAATATTAACTTCCTGGCTTTGTCTCCAGCTGGATACTTCTCTCCCACAACAGTTACCTCCCTGCCCGGGACTCTGGCTGCAGGGACACGATTTCTCTTTGGCTCTGGGAGCCTGTGGCTGGTTTGTGTGATGTGGCACGTTCACTCTGGAAGTGTCTGGCTGGAGGAGAGTTTATTTAGCCCCTGTTTGCTTTCCTCTGCCAACATCCCTGGTGAAGCTTTTTTTAGATTCATGAGGCAATGCAATGGAAAGGGGAAAAGGAAAAGAACAATTTTAAATGCCTTTAATAAGTGAAAACAAGTGCCTGGGCTGTCCTGTAGGTGTTTCCTGCAGGATGTGGTGCACACATTCCCTGTGACGAAGGCAAGTAGGCATGACCAGGGCTCTCCTGGCACATCTGGAGAGGGGATGGTGTCCAAGCAGCACAGCCAGCATCACTGGCAAAATCCTGCTGCAGCCTGGGAGTCCAGCCTGCCACATGGCTGCACCAGCCCATCAGCAGGCAGGATTGTGCTCTGGGAAGGGGTGGAAAAGCTGGAGAAGGGAAGTGTTTCATCAAGGACTCTGCTTTTAGCTTTGTGGACAACAGTGGCTTCATGTCCTCACTGGAGAAAGCAACCTGGGGAAAAGCAGAGGTGGTACAGCAGGCAAGCAAGAGCCAAATCTGGGTATTTTGGCTAAATTTTGACCAAAGTTTTAGTTAGAGAACAGTTCCCCTCTTCCTGGCTTGAGAAGGGGTGGATGTGAGGTGGATGTAGGATCTGCTCTGGAGCTGACCCCACACTTGGATCCCCAGAGGTGCAGAGCCAGCCCCAAGGTGTTCTGAAGCAGTTCTTTACCTCCCTGGAGCTTCTCTTCAGAGAAGCTTTGCAAACCTTATCCCTCCAGTGGGCCCAGCAGGGGCCCAGTCCTGGGGTGTTTTGGTTCCCACCTTGTGAGAAAGCAGCAGGGAGGGGGTTCCAGGAGAGCTGGTCCATAAACCCAGGGCATTTTGTGATTCCCCCACGTGTGGGCAGCCCCTGACACGTTCCTGCTGTGCCTGCCCTGTGTCCATCCATCCCCCAGCTCCATCCTGCACACACGGAGGGCACAGAGCTGGGGTGGCCCCTGTGCCAGGGCCAAAGGGCTGAGGGAAGCCCAGTGCTGGTGGCTTGTAGCCATGCCAGGCAGGGCAGGGTGGTCCTGTGCCCCCTCCAGAGCCCCAGCCCCTCTCCACAGACACCTCTTGCAGCATTTCTGCTGGCAGCAGCGACGTGCCAGCCCTTTGCCAGGTAGTCCTGGCCAGCACACAGGGGGTTAATCCTCTGCCATTTGTGCTGCTAATGATTATATGCACTGTAATATCAAAGCTGGAGCTATTTATTTGCCATTGAGCAGGTGCTGCTGCTCCCACAAAGCAAATTTGCTTTCTCCTCCTGATGAAACAAGGAAAATAAAGGTTGCTCACGTCCCATTTCAGATATGGGGTTTTTTTTTTCCCTGTGCACCAGCTGAAAGACAAACACAGAGAGAGAACCAGAATGCATATTATGCAAGAAACCATATAATCTAGCAGCATCTTTGATTTGGCTGCTGCTGTCACAGACATGCATTTCACAGAGAGGCTTTTTTCTCCCCCCTTTCTTTTGTTCTTACTGGTTTATCATTTGTGGCTTTGTCATTTTGTTCCTTCTTCTTCTTCTCTTCTCAGCCTCTTCACAATGAATCTTCATTTTCCCTCTGACACACTTGTATCTAAATTTCCTTATTTCCTGCCTTTTTTTATTTATATCTGTTGCCTGGTGATTTGATCATGCTGTGGAATACAGGATTAGCAATCTCTGTGTCCTTGGGTACTGCTCAAGGACACCTGTTCGGCAAAGCACCATTTTCTTCCCCATTTTAACCCCTTCCAGGGTGGCTGTAGAATAGGAATAAATAACAATACCTTAAATATCCCCAGCGCTGCGTTAGCAGGACGTTGTAATCTTCATTCTTCAACAGCTGGCGTGGCCCTTCCTAAGGAGCTTACACGGGAATCTGAAGAATGTGACTCAAGGAAAAAAAAAAAAATTAATACATCCTCTTTGAACTTTGCAAATAGTTTAGCAGCTGTTCCTGTAGAGATAGCTCCGACTTTGCTGCAGAGTGAAATGCTAATTCAGCCATTAGCATCCAATGGGTACCTGTCAGAGGAATCCACCGCAGCTCCAGGTCCCAGCTCCAGAATCCCGTGCCTCGGTGGGGGATTTTCCATTAGCAGATCTCAAGCAGTGCTCCCCAGCAAGGTTTAAAAGGGCTGCCTGATTTGACAGAAATTATAAGAAATTGAGCTCTAAATTGGAGCAAGCTCTGCTAATTCCCTAGGAGGATTTTCCCCTGGCACGGACAGCCCGGTGCCAGCCTGTGCCACCCACAGCCCCTCCTCTGCTTCCACAGGGCCACCATGGCCAGACCTGCTCAAGAGCAGGTGACAGCAGCCCTGGTGGCTGCCCTCCTTCAGGGGGATTTCCTGGGGGTGGTAAGCCTGGAGCCTCTCCAGAGAAGTCTCTGGATTCACTCTCCTCTGCCAATTTCTGTTCTTCCCTCTCCAAGCACCTCCCTGTTCCCTGCAGTATTTTGGTGAAGAGGAGGTTGGATTGGAGCCAAGCAATGGTGGAGACCACAGAGGTCAATGCCAAGGTGGCAGCTGCAGGAGTCTCTGGAACCAGCTTCTTTTTGTCAGCAAGTCCAGCCACAAAGCCAAAGCCCTGGGCAGGTGTTTCCATAGGCCCTGGGAGCTGAGAGCAGAGGAACCAAGGAGCTCCCAAGCAATCTGCTGGGTGATCCCCAGGCTAACCCGGAGCTTCCCAGCAGAGATTGGGCAAACCCAGCATTTTCAGTTGAGTTTGGGACACAAAGGTACCAGAGATGAGTTCTTGCTTGTGCTTCACCAGGACCAGTTCAGTAATGCTGAGTGACTCCATGGCCAAACACAAAATGGGATTTTCTGACACAAATGTACAGCCTGGAGAACAACACAGCTCCAGGGATCAAGTCACACTCCAGGAGTAAATTACCCAGCAGAAGAATTGCCTGCTCAGCACAAAGCAATAGATCATCCATTTAATCAGATCCATCTGCTCACTGAACCTGATCCATCAGCTGCTGACAGGACACTGCAGGGCCTGTGGTGGGACAGGGGCATCGTGGGCCAGCTGTAAAGCTGTTTTATGGAAGAGCCACCAGAGGGGAGATATCCCATGGGAACAGCCAAGCTACAAACTGCCCAGTTCCAGCTTTGTCAGCACCAGAGCTACAGCAGGATGCACTTTCCTCCTGCAGCCCCAAAGCCCTGGCAGGGAGGGCTGGAAGGGTCCAGGCAGTTGCTCTGGCCTGGAAGGAGGTTTCAGCATCTTCTGGGTGTCAAGGAAAGCCATGCACCAGGGAGGGATCAAAGCACCAACCCCAAACAAATCTTTAAGAGAGGTCTGGTGGAGAGCAGGATAACGATGGGGAGGATGGGAAAGGTCAGATCTGCTTTTAACAGCTCCACGAGTGTTACTGTCCTTCTTGGCGAGCAAGATCAGAGGTTTGGAAGGTGAATGGTGTGTGGTTTTCATTGGAGGTTTGGGTTTGGATTTGTCACCCTCCCGTTCCCTTTGGAATCTTCAGTGGATTGTCCTGGGAATAAGCTTGTGCCCTCACATGGAGCGAGGATGACTTCCACCCTATTGTATTTGCGCGGTGTCCTGATGAAGGCAGGAATGATGAATTTGACTCCGTGTTCTCAGAAGGCTAATTTATTACTTTATGATAATATATTACATTAAAGAATACTATATTATACTAAAGAATACAGAAAGGATACTTACTGAATGCTAAAAGATAATAATGAAAACTGGTGACTCTCTCCAGAGTCCCGGCACAGCTTGGCCCTGATTGGCCAAAGAGTGAAAACAACTCACAGCAGAACCCAGTGAAACAATCCCCAAACACATTCCACATGAGCACAACAGAGGAGAAGCAAATGAGATAAGAATTGTTTTTCTTTTTCTCTGAGGCTTCTCAGCTTCCCAGGAGAAAAATCCTGGGCAAAGGGATTTTTCAGAGAATGTGAATGCCACACCACCCCATGAAGTCAAGGCAGTGGAGAGCAGGAGCACCTCTCAGGGTGCTTTAACCAATGGCAATTCCTGCTTCATTGCAGGCTCTTCCATTCTTTCTCCAAAGGAATTGCTTCCCAGCACTGTGTCTCCACCAGGATAAAGCAGGAGCTGTCCTAAAACCATGCACATAGTTCCCACAGGCAGGGTCTTCCCTGGAGGTGTCCTCAGGGTTGTTGACCTCAAGACTTACAATCCAGACCACAGCTTTTGTTCTGGAAGTGTAGCTTGGGTTAGTTGGTTTTAATGGTGGGAGGGACAGAATAAGTCTGGCTCAAGAAGGGGATACAGAGGGAGATGCACAGAGGAAAGGAGGATCTGGGAAGGAATAAGGACAATCTGTCCATGTTCCCTATTTACCTTTCCAGTGGCTGTGGTAAGGATGTGTGGAGAGAAAGGGGAATGTGGCAGGGAGGACATGCTTTGAGACATCTTGTGCATAAGCCATAAATGATAGTGATCTCAATACATATCTCGCAGGAAAGTGTACAATAGTTACAAGAAAAACCCTGCAGACTTACAAGCAGAATAAAAACCAAATTTGCACGTGTGGGAGAAGAAAAAAACCAGTCATGGAATCATAGAAAGAAGGGCAAGGAGAGACTTAAGAGGTCAACTAGACCATACTGATGCCTGAAGTCAGGATCATCTCTACTTAAGCCATTCCTGATGGATGTGTTCCTAATCTGTTCTTAAACCCTCAGTGGTGGAGATTACACATCTCCCCAGGCAATGTCTTCCCGTGCTTAATTATCCTTACTGCTCCCAAGGCTTCCCAGTGCTTACCCAACATTTCCCTTGGTGCAGTTTAAGCCTATTTTCCCTTTTTTCCTACATGCAAAGGATCACCCCATGCCTCCTTTGCTACATTGTGGTGGCTCCTCTTGGTCTTCCCCCCCAGCTTTCCTCCTGGAGACCTTTCCTGCACTTCCCATCTCTCCTCTCCTGAGGTTCCACCTTTTTTGTGAAGCAAAACGCCCCAAACTCCACCTGGGATTGCAGCACAGACCCTCCCACTTGAGGTCAGTGCACCCCTCGATTTTTTGGGGGAGAGTTTGAGCTCTTCCCCTCATTCCCAGGCTTGGGAAGCAGGATTCCTGCTGGAGCAGGAGGGCTGGGATGCAGAGGTTACGGAGAACAGCTCCGGCTGTCACTCAGTGCCTGCGCGACACGGAGCCGCTCGTGGGCGTCAGCGGGGTTTGCAATAATTGTCTTCTCTAATTAACTTGTTATCAAACAAGAACATTTCATTATGGTACAATTACTGGCTGCTTTGCTGAGACACAGAGGTGTCAGGATTACGATCCCAACATATGCTTCTTACAGCTCTGGTTTTTTTGTTTTCATAATCACTAACCATTTTTATTTCCTACCCCCCCCCCCTCCAACCCACCCACTCACTTAATGACTAATGAATCCTCTTGCTAATGAATAAGGAAAATAAATCAGTGGGCATGGCAGGTTAGGAAGAAAAACATGCAAAATGTTTTGAGGATCCTTAAATCTGATAAATTACTTCAAAATTAAAATCCCTGGGAGAAAATGGGATTTAATTAGAACGTACGTGGTTTTGTCAATGTTTAAATTAAAATTTTAAAGGTTATAAATGCTGCACTAGAGCTGCCTTTACACAGAGGATTTGTGAGGAGCTTTGTTCAGATCCCACGTCAGCGTGGTGATTCCCTGGGGACAGGCAGGTCAGTGTCCCTGATGGAGCCCTGTGTGGGTGCAAGGCAGGACTGCAAAATTCCCAACAGGAGACCCTTCGGGATGGTTCCTTACAATGAGGGTGGTGGCACAGGTCACCCAGAGAAGCTGTGGATGCCCCTGGATCCCTGGCAGTGCCCAAGGCCAGGCTGGACAGGGCTTGGAGCAACCTGGGATGGTGGAAGGTGTCCCTGCCATGGCAGGGGGGGATCAAAACAGTGCCTTCAACCCAAACCATTCTGGAATTCTATGATTAAAACCCAGATAATCCACTGGGAATCTTCCAGAACTTCGAGCTCACCAGAGAAACACCAGAGAGCACAGTCCCTGAGCTCACCCCACCGCCCTTCCTGGCAGCCCTGGCCCAGGGAGCACAGAGGCTCCTGCTGAGCAATCCCCCCTCCCTTCAGCAGAATGAGCCACTGGCTGCCCCTGCCCAGCCCGGCACCAGACCCCAGCCAGCAGCACATCCCAACACGAGATCTCTAAAAGAGACAAGAACAGATGAAGAGTGGCAGGGAAAAAAAGCATTTAGCAGAAAAAGCAAGTGATGGGGATGAAGACAGGCACAGACTTTATTGGTTATTTATTTATTTGCATTTAGTTTTAGGAAGTCTCATTTACCTGTCCTCTCACTGTCCAGAAATTGCAGGGTTTGCTCCAGGCAAGTCTTGCCAATAATTGAATTTATCTCTGCATAGCTCTGAATATTTTGTTTTCCCACCATACCAGGGGAAAAAAAAAAAAAAAAAAGAAAAGAAAAAAAAAAAAAAGGTAAAATCACTCTTATATTTTGCTGTTATAGAGGAAAAATAATTTAAAATGTTCTCCATAGAGCAGCATCCAGCTGTGGCCACTCTTAAACACTGAGATACAGGAATTTCTATTTCATTGCTGCGAAGGTATCAGGTACCACATTTAAGAGCATCCACCAGCTCTGCTGCTGAACACAATAAATTCTGTGGTGCTGTGATGGGCACAAACCTGTTCCAGTGGAAGGTGTCCCTGCCCATGGCAGGGGGATGGAACTGGAGGAGCTTTAAGGTCCCTTCCAACCCAAACCACTCTTTGATTCTATAATAAAAGATGTGGAGATTGTAGAGAAAGGTAATAGCTTTTATTAAGGGAACTGATACTGTTTGAAGAAATAGTTACTTTTCACAGGCAAACTCTTCTTCAGGCTGACATTTTGAAAAGTAATTTTGTTCTGAATGGAGCAAATGTAATATTTCCTGAATGCCATAAAGCCAAAGACAAACGTAGAGAAATGCTCCATTTCAGAAAATTGCCGTCTGAGACCTCCAGTGTGTCGAGTCAAAACGTTTCATTACAGGACTCGCTGTGATTTAGCAATGAAAATAAGGCTTTCAATCCATTTTTAATAGAATTTATCTGTACTGATTTTAAACTCACATTCACTTCAACTGCTGGAAGGTTACTCTCCCTTCAGAGGTCACTGTTGGGAGGGAGTCTGCCACTGCCATGGGAATTTGCGGGGGAAATAAGCGAAATCATAGATTTTTGGGATTGTTTTGGTTGGAAAATACCTTCAGAATCATCCTGTCCAACTGTCAGCCCAGCACTGCCATGTCCCCAGGTGCCACACCCACAGGTCTTTTATACACCTCCAGGAATGGTGGCTCCAGCACTTCCCTGGGCAACCTGCTCCAGGGCTGGGCAACCCTTTCCATGAAGAAATTTTTCCCAATATCCAACCCAAATCATCCTGGACAGAGCATGTGCCCACCAGGCTTCAGGGTTTCAACAGCTGAAAGCTGTTGTTGGTTTAAAAGCTGAATTAAACACATGCAAATCTGTTCTAATTGAAATCAACTTTCAGTGCATCAATGAGGAAGGCTTTGGGTTTCCAGTGGAGAACAGGGTTGGTGGGTATTTTCCCTGGGAGTTCCTGCCTTTATCCTGAAATTTTTATTCAGTTTTAAAATACTGCTCTGTGTAATCCCATGGGGACTCACTGCTGGGGACAGGCTGGATCTCACATTATTTATTGAAGGTCTTCACCTCCATGTGCAGAGCCAGGATCCAGGCAGGAAGGGGACCAGCACTGACATGATCATGAAGCGTCTCTCATTATAGGGAAAAATGGAAAAATAAACCATAATTCCCTCTTCCAAATCTTTTATTTTTGTCTTAGGGAAGTGAACTCTCCTGGTACTTGCTGCCTCCCTGCAAGCTCCAGCTCACCAAGTCATAACATGAGGCAAAAATCTCAGTTTTTGTAAGATCAGAAAGCAGTTCGCAGCTGTCCAGACTGCAGGTTTTGAGCTCTAAAGGATTAATATTGGTAAAACTAAGACAAAAAAAGGGATAATTTAGGAATTCTGACTGTCTCACATGTTTTTGGTCATCATCAAAGAATGGTCGTCATCACAGAATCATAGAATTGATTGAGTTGGAAGGGACTTTAAAGATAGTCCTGTACTTGAGGATTTGGGCTTTTGTCTTGCTCTTCCAAGAGCCTGGATCACTCTTTACTCTGCTTCCTGTTGGAAAGGGATTTCACTGTGTTCACCTTATAAAATCAGACTGTATCTCTTACAAATACCTGTCTAAACACACAGACCACTCTGACCAGAGGTCCCAGCATGGGATCAGATCAAAACTCCCAGCAGGGTCCAATCCAGGGGTTTCATTTTCTTGGTTTGGTGTAAATTCCCCTGCAGCAGAACTGAGCTTTTCATGCACGCAGCCCCACTGAAGGGGGTTCCCACTGTGCAGGTGGGGTGCAGCCAAGCCCAGCAGCCCCCTGTTCCCTCTCCTAATGATTTTCCATCCCTTGGTCCTTTCAGGCATACAAGAGGAAAACAGAAGCTGCCAAGAAGGAGTACCTGAAAGCCCTGGCTGCGTACCGGGCCAGCCTCGTCTCCAAGGTACAGCCATGCTCACAGACAGGTTACAACCCACAGGAGCCTCCAGGGGGGAGCACACTTATCAGAAATGCTGTGTAATTGTGGTATCAGAGCTGATACCAGCATTAGCACCTTCCCAAAGGGCTGAAAGAGGGGCTCTGTGGCATGGTAAGGGCAGGAGCTGGGCTGTCATCTGCCTTTTGAGCCCTGCAGTGAGACCCCACTTTGGATGGGTTCAGCACAGGGGGGTTTCATCAGTGTCCCTGTGTGGGGTGAAGGGGTCCCTGCTGCTTGTCCCCACTGTTCCTTGCCTGCTTTTGGGGTGTGAGTGCAGCAAAGGGGTCAGGAGGACAAGGTGGCACCAGGGACTGGCCCAGGGAAGGTGACACCCAGCACTGGGCTCACTGGTACCAGCACCCTGCTGCACCCTGCTCCATGCACTTGGGCTGTCCCACCTGCTCAGGACCCCAGGTGTGGCTTCTCCTGTGCACGCTCAGCCTAGACCAGAATTTTAGAGAGTTTTAGGGAGTTTTTGGGAGTTTCATGGAGTTTATAAACCCCATAGTTATGGGTTGATGAGACGTGGGCACTTGGGTGCTTACCACACTGCAGCCAGGCCAACCCCAGAGAGCCCATTCCAGTGCCTAACAGTGAAATGTCAGGGCATTTCAGGCTCAGACAGGAGCTCCCAGTGCTGCAAGACCACGCTGGGGAGCAATGCTGGGCCCAGTCTCCTGGATGTGGATGCCCATCCCAAGGGACCTCACAGCTTGCCCTCCTCCACTCCAGAGAGGGGACACAGCATTTGCTGCCTGGGAGTTTGGGGGGCTCCTGTGGAGCTCAAAATCTTCCTGGCTCAGGGGTAAGGCTGCCCTTAGGTAGTGAGTGGGTACTACACCACATCCTCAGAGCCTAATTATCACATTCAGCTGCCTTGGGAAATAAAGTGATTTCCCAAAGCACCTGTCACCTGCAGCATCCGTGTGGTGATGGTGAGCTGGAAAGGCTCAGAGCCTCTGTGCAGACCAGGAGCTGCCAACTTCTGAACAGAACAGCAGCAAGGACAGAGAAAGGGGATGGGAAGGGCTTGTTGAAGATTTAAAACTCTTGTTGGTTCCTCTGGAACCTCTGAGGGTCTTGTCTTGAACGTGCCTCTCAGCAGTGTGGGCCAGGAGTCGTAGAAGCTGTGGAAGTCATGGAGGCATGTGGTCTATAGCTTTGGTTTTTTCACAATTTCTCCAATTGCTCTTCTGCAAAACTTTGTTTTGAGCAAAGCAGCACAGTGTGGTCCTGACTTCTGAGTGAGAAAGGATCAAGACTATCATCACAGGGCCCATCACAGGATAAAACCCTCATTGTCCAGAAAATTTCCCCTTGTCCTTCTCTCCTTCCAGCTAAAATGATGCCATGACTGTCCCATGCATTATAGACCCACCAGGGCTGCTGGGATGCACAAGATGGAAAGCAGAGGGTTTATAGACCCATCTGTACTCTGCTGGAAGCAGGAGGGGTTTGTCAGCCACCCACAGCAGTGAGCTGCTGGTGGGCAGTTTGCCTCTGCACTGGTTTGATGCCTTGTGCAGGCTGACCTAGAGCAGAGGCTGGACAGGGCTAAAGAATAAAGCAGGGATTTATTAAAAGGCCTCCATGGATCCACCTTGGGCAGCACAAGAGCCCAGCCAGGGCTGCACCCAAGATGAACCAAAATGGTCCCAAAATGCACGAGCACTCACGGGGTCTCTCACTGTGATCAGCTGTGCTCCATTTGCAGATTGGAGTTCATTGTCCAATTCCAGCTGCAGCCCATGCACTCCCATCCTGCTTGTTTTTCTCTCTTCAGAGCACGGTGTTTGTGCTCTTGGGGCTGAGATTTGGATCATTTGTCCTTGGTCCCCAGCTAGAGCAGGAATTGTTTTGTCTCCCTACTCTGTGAAGAGAGCTCACCATCCCCTCATATGAAGTTCAGAATTGCACACTAAAGCAGCACAAAATGTGAAAAACATAAAAACTAAAACCTGAAGCATCAGATTCATTCCCCCTGATGCTCCAGGCTCTGCCAAAGGCACAGTTGAGTTACTGGACTTTAGTTTTCCAGCTATGGATGCTGCACCCAGGCTGTGGGCACCCAGCTGCTGCAGGGCTGGCAGGTGGGAGAGCAGCAGGATCCATGGGGAGCTCATCTGCACTGATGGATATCTCGGGATGCATATCGATGTTTCCTCTTTCCCTTCCTCACCACCTCCCACTCTGTTTCCCCACAGAGCTCTGCCGACCAGGGGGAGACGAAAAGCACCCAGAGCAACCCTCCCTCCAAGATGATCCCCCCCAAGCAGCCCATGTACCCCATGCCTCCGCAGGCATCCTCTCCCTACCCCGGCCTGGGCTCCTTCCTGTCCCCGTCGGAGCTGCAGAGCTACCGTGGCCACCCCCACGCGGGGCTGTCCCGGACCCTGCCCTCCAAGCCCCTGCTGCCCAGCATCAGTGCCTCCCCCCCGCCCTCCTTCCAGATCAGCCCCCCGCTCCACCAGCAGCTGTCCTTGCACCACCCGCAGAGCTCGCTGCTGCCCCAGCCCCTCAGCATGCAGCAGGTCCCCCAGCAGCCCCTCCTGTCCCCCCCCATGGCACTACAGGTACAGCCCCCCATGAACGCCTCGCCTCCCGGCCAGCAGGTCAGTGCTCGGGGCTCGCTGGGGCTGGGCTGTTGTCACCAAGGGAGGGAATGAGCACCAGGACGGGCTGAGGGAGCTGGGAAGGGGCTCAGCCTGGAGAAAAGGAGGCTCAGGGGGGACCCTGTGGCTCTGCACAACTCCTGACAGGAGGGGACAGCCCCAGGCTGGGCTGTGCTCGCAGGGAACAGGGACAGCGCAAGAAGAAATGGCCTCAAGTTGTGCCAGAGAATGCTTAGACTGAAAATTAAACAAAATGTCTTTGCTGAAAGGGTTATCAGGCAGTGGAACAGCTGCCCAGAGAAGTGGTGGAATCCCCATTCCTGGAAGCATTCAAAAAATGTGTAGATGTGGCACTTGGGGACAGGGTTTAGTGGTGGGGTGGCAGTGCTGGGTTAATGGCTGCACTCGATGATCTTGGAGGCCTTCTGCAACCTGAATGATCCTGACTTCTCCTGCACAGGGGTTGGCTTTAGCTCTGCACAGCCAAAGTGGCTTCTGTAACTTGGTGAGAGCATTACAGGGGATCCTCACACTCACTCATTGGGGTGGGAGCTGTTGCTGAGAGCAGCATTTTGTGAAACTTCATTCCACGTGGTTTGTGAATAAAATATAAAAATTTTAAAAATACCCCCCCATTGCCCTAATTTGGTATTTTGGAAAAAAATCATGTTCTTTGCCAGGTAACTATCATGAATCTGGTTTATATACATTGCCTAATAGATATAAATTTAATTCAACCAACCCCAGAAAATGGGGAAAACTGATCAGCTTTCAGCTGGAGCAGCCCCTCAGTGTCCTTGCAGAACTGCAGTGGTGGCAGCTCATGGGGACAGTGTTGCTTGTGTGGCTGTCCCTTGTTCCTGCGCACTGGGGTGGGGAACTCAGCACTGCACAGGAGTTGGCCTGCACTGGACACTGCTTTGGTGACCAGACTACAAAAAACCAAAAGGCTTTTGTGGCTGTGTGCCCTGTACAGCCATTGCCAGCCCCAAGGAGGGGAGTCCTGACAAAAAGAGCAGGGAAAAGGGATGTCAGATGTCCTGCTGCATTGACACCATGTCTGGGCTTGGACCTCCCTCTGTCCCTGGGGCTCCTCCTGTGCTCTGAACTGACAGGTTTTGGGGACAATGCCTGTAAATGTGATTATGCACTATCATTAAATCTGAGGTTCTCCTGCTTTGTATGCCCCTGTAACCCTCCTTTTCCTCTCCACCCTGCAGGACTTCTCCCATATTTCGTCTGAGTTTCAGAACAGTGTTGGACCCCGTTCTCCTGGTGCATCAAACCCCCCAGGAAGCACTGAGTGGGACAACGACTACCCCAGCAGGGAGTGTGGGGTCAACCACTGCAGGCCAGTAGACAAAGCAGCTCATTGCTAGAGCACATGGGCTGTGACAGTGCCCAGCAGCTCGCTGCTGCCCTGAAATGTATGGCCAGCTGTGCTCAGGGAAGCTCAAGGCTCCCTCATCTCTGTAGACTCACTGAAGTGATGCTATGGAAGCAGGTAGCTTAAAAATCATGGATAAATTCTTCACTGCACATGAAAATATAGGTTTTTTTTTTTCTTTTTTTATTTATTTCCATTCCATGGAAGGGTTAGACACATTTCTTTCTGGAGCAGTCCCGCCAGCAGAGTTCCTGGAGGTCTGAAAGCAGCCATGTCCATAAGGCCAGGCCTCAATGTGGCCTTCCAGTGGTTAATGAGTCTTATTAAAAAGTTGGAGAGCAACTAATTGCAAAGGCAGATAGTTATAGGACAAGTTTTTTAAACTGTAAGAGAAGAAATTTAGATCATATGTGAGGACGACATTCTTCCCTTTGAGGGTGCTGAGGCCCTGGCACAGGGTGCCCAGAGCAGCTGGGGCTGCCCCTGGATCCCTGGCAGTGCCCAAGGCCAGGCTGGACAGGGCTGGGAGCAGCCTGGGATGGTGGAAGGTGTCCCTGCCATGGCAGGGGGTGGATTGAGATGGGTTTTATGTCCCCTTCCAACCCAGACTATTCTGCGGTTCTGTGATAAGCAATGTTCTCTGTTCCTAAAGCAATTGCTCTTATCACTGAGGCCACAACCTCCCGTAATTGTCTCTACCAGCAGGACCCTCACCATTCCTGGGGTTGGTGTGCAAATCCTCAATCCTCCCAAGAGCCACACAATGCTCCATCCCCCTGCACCATGCAGAAAAGCCCTACTGACATCTGCACACATCTTCCCCTTACACCCTACAAGCTCTGACATCAATGTGCCAGCATGAAGGTCCCTTTAGTGTTGCTGGAAATCCCCAGTAAATGAAAACATCAGGGTAGTCTTAAAGCTGGGGAGCAGGGAGTGTGTGGAAGCCATTTCCAGCCTCTGCCTAGCCCACTGCTCTTGGGTCAGCTCTGATGGTTTGGAGGCTCTGTTGTGCTCTCTAGAACATTCCTGGGGTTCTCTGTGGGAGCAGGCTGGGAAGGAGGCTGGATATGTCGGGGTATTGATTTCCTTCAAGTGCTGGAACACGGTGCTTTCACCAGAAATAATAACCAGCTCCCAGGCTTTTCAGAGCACGGCTCCTGTCTGTGCCAGCAGAGCACTCACAACTGCTGGGCTGGGCACAACGTGTACAGACATTTATTTCTTCCAGAGCAATAAATAACTGCCTGATCCATTAGAATATCCCTGCTGTCTGCCTGCCCCAGGGGCTCAGGGACGTGGATAGGTCTGACCTTTGCATGCTCCTTCCTCAAGTCTCTGCAGACAGCCTGGAAGAAGGAGCATGACCAGGACCTGATTGTAAAAGTCACTTCACATGTCATGGGCAAAATGCTGGAGCTGCTTGGGGGGCTGTGGCACATGGATCCCAATTTGCAGAGGTGCTGGGCAGATCCCAGGAATTAATTCCCCTAGAAATAAGCGTCACTTCTTAAGGGATCAGCTGGGAAAACATTTGATTCCCTCTGCAAATTCCACTGCCTGTGTCCCATGCAGAAAGCCCAAGGCACTCCAGAAACAGGTGAAACGTTCCCATAGCAGTGGGGACTGAGTTCTGTGTTGCTAAAACAAGCCCTGTGACATCTGGCTGGAGTGCCACACTGTAAGCAGAGGGCCCATGCAATTCATGATCAAAGCTCATGCATTTCATGCCTTTGTCACAGCAGAAATATCAAATTTCATGGGTTTATTGCAGCTTCCTGGAAGGAAAGGAAAAAAAAAAAAAAAAGTCATTCTAAAACCAGACAGATTATGCAGAGACATCCAGATAATTATTAGATAATAGCAAGGAGCTCAGATGGCTAGAGATCAGTCCTGCAGAAAGTGCTTAGTGCACTGAAAATGTCATAGTGTCTGCTGAGGAAGGAGCCATCTCCTGTGACTAAAGGCAGCCAGTGCCCAAAGCTGGATTGTTCTCATTTATTGTAAAGCCTGGTGTGCCAGCCGTGCCCTCACCTCCTGCTTCTGCTGCCCTGGGATTTGCAGCCTCAGTGTCCCCTCTGCATCACCTGGAGCAGTCCCAGACAGCTGCAGCTCCCTGTGCCTCAAGGTTGCTCTCCCAGAGAAAGGTGAGAAAGGTCAGCCAAGAAAAGAGATGATCTGGATCTCCTCACCCAGGTCAAGGAATGATGGGGCAAGGGGGAATGGCTTCCCATTGCCAGGGCAGGGTTAGATAGGATATTGGGAAAAATTCTTCCCTGTGAAGGTGGGCAGGCCCTGGCACAGGGTGCCCAGAGCAGCTGGGGCTGCCCCTGGATCCCTGGAAGTGCCCAAGGCCAGGATGGACAGGGCTTGGAGCAGCCTGGGACAGTGGAAGGTGTCCCTGGGAACAAGATGAGCTTTAAGGCCCATTCCCATCCAGTCCACTCTAGGATTCCATGATCTCCCTGACTCTTCTCCTTTCTCCCGTGCACTTTGCACTAATTTCCAAGTGACCTTCTATTGTAAGTGCAGGCAATCCCTGTGGCAGGGAGGAATGATGAGGAGAACCCCATCTTAGCAGAAGGCTAATTTACTACTTTACTATACTGTATTATATAATTAAAGAATGCAGAAAGGATCATTACTGAATACTAAAAAGATAATAATGAAAACTGGTGACTCTCTCCAGAGTCCGACACAGCTTGGCCCTGATTGGCCAAAGAGTGAAAACAACTCACAGCAGAACCCAGTGAAACAATCACCTGTGGGTAAACAATCTCCAAACACATTCCACATGGGAGCAAAGCACAGGAGAAGCAAATGAGATAAGAATTGTTTTCCTTTTCTCTGAGGCCTCTCTTGATGCCTTCCAGCTTCCCAGGAGAAAAACTCTGGGCGAAGGAATTTTTTCAGAGAATGTGAATGCCACAACCTTCAAAGTTGTCATTGGGCTCCTCCACAGCTTTTCATTAGCTGGGTCGGTCCAACCCTCAACAGATCTTGGGCACAGCAGTGATAAAGGGATGTTGGCTCCGTGAGTTTGGTCCATCAGTGCTGCCCTAGGTATATTTGGGAAGTCTCTGGACCATGCAATGGCCCATTTCAACCTCAGAAGTGCATTCACCTTAATTGCAATTAAAGCAGCACTGCGAGGAGCACAACCTGGCTGGAAAGAGAAGGGATTGTTCCTTGATGGGATGTGACTCAGCTGCAGAGCCCCAGATTCCTGGAAGAGAGGATCATCCCAACCTCCCCAGCACACAGACAGCCCTGTTGGGTTATGAATTTTATTTCATGTCTAACCTTGATATTTCTTTAGCTTCCAACATCTGTTGGCACTGGGTTAGCTGGGGTAAAACCTCCCAAGCCTCGTTTTCTTTTGTGTTTGTCATCCAGACAACTTCTGAAAAACTGACAAGGTTGTCTTTCTCTCTGTCCTTCTCTATCTAATAAGGGAATTGCTGTACGGATTTTTGTTTCCCAGCCTATCCTTGCTAGTTAAAATGCCATCAAATGACACTTCTTCCCTCATGCCCTGCAAATTCTGGGATCCTGTGAGCAGACACTCCTTAATTCACAACTCAGCCATGCTGGAGAGAGAGTTTAAATGATTCTTACCTCCTGCTCTCCCTATTCTTAATGACTTTTTGCTTACTGACTTCCATCCAATTTTCCTGGCTCTTTCTGGGCTGAAGCCCAAGCTGTCCTAGATTGTGAGCAAAGACATGGGGAGCATTTCTCAGCTCCTGCTTGGTGTTTGACTATCACTTCCCACAAGCGACTGCAGCACACAATTTCAGTGCTTTTTTGCCACCAGATCACAAACTCCTTTCCTAGTCCCCTGTCTCCCTCACCTGACAGCCTGATTCTGGCACTTGCTCTTTCCCAGGCACTGAATTCCTCTGCTTCACAGTGATTTTCTCCAAGGGAGCCGCCTCACCTCCACCAGAGGTGCAGCTTGGTTTACAATCTCGTGCAAACCTTTCTTAATCCCTAATTAATCTTAACTCCTCAAAGCACCTCCCTTGTTTCTTCTGCCTTGTTTTCTGATTACAAATCTCTCCAAAAAACTTTCTCCAGGGGTTGTGTCCTTTCCACCCTAAAACATTCTATGATTTACCTTTGTCTCCTCACATTTAAGTATTTTTCAGATAACACTGAACTGGATTCATCTATGTCCTTCCTCTTATTTTAAGGCATGGATTACGTTCTTTTTGTCATCCTTTAGCAATTTTTCCCCCCTCTTCCCACTCTCATTTAGGCTAAAAGATGGGGCACTGTCCATTACACCCTGTCCAGGCACAAAAACCCATGTACAGCCACTAGATCCAGACATTTATAACCTCCCTAATTCCTTCCAACAATTAACTGATCCTCTCCAAAGGGGGGAATTTTCCAAATCAGGAGCTAAATGAGCAAATATTATAAAAAGGCAAAGATAACCCATCACAACTGCACTTAGTTTGGATTCAATTATTTATGGTAATACTTTGTAATGAACTGGGAAATGCTCTGTAGCGTGCTGTGTAAAATTAATGAAGTTTTAGGACTGGAATACCTCGCTGCTGCTCAGTGGCATTAAATCTTTTCTGAGTGCAGGAGGGAAGACTCTGCATTTTAAATGCAGATTATAAAATGTGGAGATTAGCAGAAGGTGAGCTCTTGACTCTACCAGAAGACAGCTCTATCAACACCAGCCCTGCTCTGCTGTCTGCCCCTTCCCTATTATTCCAGTCACAAACACACCTACACCAGAACCTCCCAAGACTTTTAACTTTAACTTTTAACACTTTTTAAAGCCAAGTTGTCTTTATGGAGCTGCTGATGTTTCCACTGTGCATGTGCAGGTGATAAACCCCATTGAAAATCCTGAATTTCAGAGCAAAACCCCCACAGATCATCAGCCAGGGAAGAGGGACTTCAGCCACTTCTCTCTCTACTATGTCCCAAAAAAAAAAAGTGTGTCTGGGCTCCCTCTTCGGACTCTCCTTATGTAGTGTGAGAATGAGCACATTTGATCCAAAATTAACTTTCTAAACCTCCTTGGCTCAGCCTCAGGTGTGGTGAAGCAGGGGATGGTGGCCCTGGAGCTGATCCCAGGCAGAGCATTCCAGCATCCTGCTGGTGGGATCTGCAGGGACCCCCAGAGCTGGCCCTGCCCTGCAGCCCCACCAAGCCACAGGAAGGAACTGATGTTGTAGCCCTTATAGCTGAAATTCAGGAAGAAATAAAATTGCATCCAACTCTCAGGAGGACCTTCTCAATCTCTACAACTACAGCCTGAAATTTAGGGTTGGAGTTAGGGTTACCGCCTAGGGTTAGGGTTAGGTCAGGGCTACCCACTGACAGAGGATGTAGCCAGGTGAGGGGTTGGGCTCTTCTCCCAGGTAACAAGGGACAGGACAAGATGAAACAGCCTCAAGATGCACCAGGGGAGGTTTAGATTGGGTATTTGGAACAAAATTTCTGCAGGGAAAGCGTGGTCAAGCATTGGAAGAGCTGCCCAGGGCAGTAGTGGAGACACCATCCCTGGGGGGCTTCAAAAGCCACGTGGATGTGACACCTGGGGACATGGTTTGGCAGTGCTGGGAGAGTGACTGGACTTGATCTTAGAGGGGTTTTCCAACCTGAAGGATCCTGCTGTGGTCCCTCTGTGCAGCCCACCCTGTGTTTTGTGCCCTTGATGCCTTTTCCAACCTGTAAATGAAACAACACACACTTTTCAGATTATATTAGTACAGGAGGTGATATGAAAGCTGGTCTTTGTTGGAGGCCTTCAGGGGCAGTTATGGAAAAATGTCCACAAAAGCTCAGCCCCACGGGGGTGCAGGCAGTTTTATAAGTTTGGTGAATTAGCATAATTGACAAGAAGCACCAATTAGGAGCACAGGTAGTGACACAATTCCCACCCTGGGTCAATCCCCTTCTAAGTTTTCCCCCCTCACATGGGTCTGGTACTTTGTTGGTGAAAATATGTCTGAAGAGCTGCTTTTCCACCTTGGTTGCCAGGGAGAACCAAGATAGGACAGAGGCTATGGAATATGTTTTGTCTTTCTGCCTAGGGAAGGGGCATGGAAAACTACAGGGAAAACTAGCCACTAATAAAACAAGTTACAAATACATGTGTAAAGAATACAGAGAACATATTGATGCCTTGGAGTGGCTACCTAGAACAGAGGCTAGACAGAATTAAAGGAATAAAGTAGGCATTTATTGAAAGGCCTTCAAAGGGTACACCTTGGGCAGAGGCTACAAGCAAAATAGATAAAAGTCACGAGTTTTTCAGACAGATATAATTTGGCCTAATAGCATATCAGGGGTTAATTGTCCAATTACAGCTTCAGGTAATGAAGTCACATTCCCCAGTTTGCTCCCCACAGTTCACTTTTGTTCATACTTTTTGGGCCTGAGGCTGCAAGGATGCCCTTGGTTCCCAATTGGAAAAGGATTGTTCTGTCTGACCAAAATGTGAAGAGAGCTTAGAGTGTCAATTCTATGTGGAGTTCAGAGTTATACACTAATGCAGGATCTGGAAAACAAAAAAGCTAAAAACTTAAGGCATCAATATGAAAGAAAAAAAGGTAAAAACCAAAACAGCATGACCCTCGAAGCCGCGGCGTGGCGCAAACCGCGTGCCAGCTGTGCCAGCCCCTTCCCTGCTGTCTCACTGCCTCTGCTTTCTCTTACAGCATGCTGCCAAGGGACAAGGCACTCTACCTCACCTAAGGCTCAGCACCCCTTCGGGAGGAGGCTCAGATGAAGGACACTTGAGAGGGTCAATCCTACAGCCCCGCGGGAGGCGCGCGCGGGCGGGACGGGCGCGGCGGCTGCCACCGCGCCTCGGCGCTGGCTTCGTTTCCAGGCTCTAAGAGCAGTTTTCTTTGTTTTCCTTTTCTTTTTGAACTCTAAAAAAAAAAAATAAGTCTACTTTCTGTGGAAGTCCCCCTCCCCCCACCTCCAAAAATAAAAATAAATACCCCACCTCGTAAATCGCAAAGAACAAAAAAATAAATAAAGAGAGAAAATTCAAATAAAAATAATAAAATAAGTGCAAAACAAACAAAAAAAAATAAGTTAAACTAAGGACACCATTTTTCTGCTTGCCATCAGCTTAGCTATGGACTATTTTCCTAGTGAACTGCTTTTAGACGCAGCATAAACCCAGGTCTGGTGTCCTGCAGCATTAGGCCAGCTCAGTAGGAGGATGCACTCTTTTGACTTGCTAACAGCACTAAACTTTGTGCAAGAAAATGTGAAGTTTGTGTGAATATTGTAAATGCAAAGGCCTTGGATGGTCTGGCGAAAAAAAATTACAAAAATAAATAAAAACTATTGCTAGGTAGGTGGGGGAGAGAGCAGAAGGCAAACTACGAGAGGACAAATGTGAAAGAGATCATGAAAATATAATTTGTTGGATAGTTGTAAGTAGTTTACTAAGTGTTTTAGAGCTGTGCTAAAGACATCTTTAAGATTTTTTTGTGAAAGAAATTAGTAGTTTACTTTATAGTAAAAGCATTTTATATTAATTGTAGCACATTTTTTAGTTATACATAGAAGGGAGATGTGTATAAAAAAAACAACAAAAAAAGCCTGCCAAACTTGTTTCTATTATTTGTACAGCAAGAAATGGACAATTTATATCCATGTTGTATGGCATTATTATTTTTTTCCGGCCATATGTCCATCTATTTAAAAAATTGCTGACAATGATTTTTGTCTATTTATGAAAAATTAGAGAGCATAATTACAGTTTCTCATAAGGTGCATTTTTGGGGTTTTTTTTAATTTTTTATTTTGTTTGAGGGCGCTGCTTTGGCAGCACCTGGCACATTTGGTTCACAATGCTTATCTTACCTTTCTTTATAATAAAACATATGAAAAGTAGAGCTGAAGCAGTCTCTCCTTTTTCTGGGGGACATCCTGGATGTGGCCTCTGCCTTGTCCTCCTCAGCTTTCCAACCCGCTCTCCTCTCCCACCACATCCTCACCTGCCCCACCCTCTTCTCACTCTGCAATATCAAAGCAATTAATTTCATAATAAATACGCAATGATTAAAATAAGGAGGGAAAATGGGATATTATAAAAACCTTCCTGGAGTTATCACGGCGAGGAGACAGGATTTCCTCCAGGGAGAGCTTCTGAGATGTTAATTCTTTTTGTGTGTGGCAGGTCAGTGGCCCTGAGACTCTGAAATCGCAGGGAGGAGATTTCCAGCCCAGGGAGAAGGTCTGGAAGGGATCATCACAGGAGGTTTTGGTGCCACCAGGTGCCTGTGGTTTGTCCCCTCTGAGAAGGTGACACCCATGATGTCCATCCCCCTGCAGCCCAGCAGGCAACCCCAGCTCTGTCACCTTTGGGTCACTGTGGCCGTGGGTTTGGAGCCTTTGGAGGCCTCCACGGAGGAGGTTCATGGGGCAGCACTGCAGGGAGCCTCTGAAAGGTGACCTTGCCAGTTTAGAGGCACCTGTGCAAAGCAATAACCACATTTTGACAACTTTCTGGCCACCTCCCTACATTTCTGCAGGGCTGCCTCTGCTTCTCTCCAAGGGCTGGTGGCTGCTGTGGGGCACCACGGAGGGCACAGAGACCCATCCCCAGCCTGGGGCATGTGGGGAATGGAGGGCAGTTGGCTATTAGAGAGCCCAGAGCATTAATGAGAAATTGTGGGGTTTTCCAAACCACTTTAATCCCTGCTAATCTCTAAATTTGCATGATGGCAGCTGTGCTTAAATGGTATTCCAGCTGTTGGCTAATTGTCACGGAGCTGGAATTGCTCCAGGGAAGTGACTGGGAGCTGAGCCTGCCATCTACCATCACAGATGGCTCAGAGAGTCACAGAGAGGTTTGGGTTGGAAGAGGACTTAAAACCCATCTCAATCCACCCCCTGCCATGGCAGGGACACGTTCCACTGTCCCAGGTTGCTCCCAGCCCTGTCCAGCCTGGCCTTGGACACTTCCAGGGATCCAGGGGCAGCCCCAGCTGCTGTGGGCACCCTGTGCCAGGGCCTCAGCACCCTCACAGGGAGGAATTTCATCCTAACATATAATCTAAATTTCTCCTCTTTCAGTTTGATCCCATTCCCCTTGTCCTGTCACCACAGTTCCTGAGGAAGAGTTGCTCTCCCCTTCCCTGTAGCCTGTTGACACCCTGGGAAGGTGCTGGGAGGTCTCCACACAACCTTCTCTTCTCCAGGCTGAACAGCCCCAGCTCTCTCAGCCTGTCTCCACAGGGAAGGTGCTCCAGTGCCCTCAGCAACTCCATGGCCTCCTCTGGACTTGCTCCAACAGTTCCACATCCTCCATATGTTGCAGGCACCGGAGCTGCACCCAGTGCTCCAGGTGGGCCCTGTGTTGCATGGAACAAGGGCTGGGAGCAGCCCCAGCTGCTCTGGGCACCCTGTGCCAGGGCCTGCCCACCCCCACAAGGAAAAAAATCCTTCCCAATATCCAACCTAAATTTCTTCTCTTTCAGTTTAAATCCATTCCCATTTCTCCTGACACTATCTGCCGTTCCAATTAGCTGCTCTCCATTTTTACCTGCCTCTTCAAGTGCTGAAAGGACACATCCAGTTCAACAAAGGAGTTCAGGGCAGCCCGGAGGGTCAGGACCTGGGGCCCCGGGCCAGGCAGGGCTGGCTTCCCCCGCTCTGAACCCTTGGTCTGTTATTAACAGCAGTGGAAAATTCAGTAGCCGGGTCTCAAGAAGCCTCAGGGCAGGGTGAGCTCTCCCTGAATCCTGCCTGTGTGCCTAACCTCCCTTTAAAAACCTTTAAATTCCAGGCCGATAACCTAAATCTCTCTCCCTACAAAGCAAATCCCTTGCTTTTGAACACAGGGAAGAATTTATTGCTTTCCTTGTTGCGGTAATTTTTTCCATATTTGAAGAAGGATATTGGTTCCCCTTCCCCTCCTCTCCAGCTGCCCCAAAGGCAGGGTGGTGCTCTGGGGCAGGATGAGCTGTGGAGCTCCCAGTTCCAGTCAAAGAGCTCTGGCTGGGTCCTCAAAAGGCTCTGGAACAGCTTTGGGGCCAGGGTTTGCAGGGCAGGGGGCAGGACCAAGGCAAGCATTCCCAGACTTTGGGCTAATGTTGGAGAGGGATGGGAAGAGGCAGGAGCTGGGAAAGCCCTGCTAATTGACTTTGATTTATGAACACATAATTAGCAGTGCTGTGGGGTGTAATAAGGGGTTTAACAAAGCTCAGCAGCAGCCTCTTGGTGCTGTTAACCCTTCGAGCACTGCCCCAGGTGGGTACCATGCCTGGCTCCCACAGAAATGGGAATATCCACAACAACCCACTGCCCCACCAGGACACAGCCTCCCACACAGCCAGGGTGTGTGGAGAGGGTCTGCTCCCCACCTGTGGATCCTCCTGTGGCACCACCCTGAGCTGCGGGGCCACCAACACCCCGGCAGGGCTGGGAGGACACTCTGTTACATCTGTGTCATCATGACTGAGGTGATGGCATGGAAGGGAAAACAGCCCTGAGAGAAGGATGAAAGGAAAGGACTTCATCTGACAAATCCCAGGTAGGTCCCTGACAGCTGCAGCATGTGATGGGAGCAGGAGCCTTGTGCCAGCTTTGGTGAGACCCTGATCCCCACCCAGGGCAGACCTGAACCTTGGCAAGTGTCCCTGTTCCCAAAGGTGCTGGAGCCTGGATGCAGAGTGAGTCCGCGGTGAAGGACATGGGCTGTAGCCCTGGGAGCTGGCTCTGGGCACCAGGACCCTCAGGCTGGCAGTGCCAGGCACAGCTGGGGTGTCAGACCTGGCAGCAGCTGCACAGCAGCTCCAGCTCCTCCTCCTCCTCCTGTGCCTCGCCAAGAACATCCACACTGCCACCTGTGCATGGCCCAGCCCACAGAGGCAGGCATGGCATCACAGAATCACTGAATGGTTTGGGCTGGGAGGGACTTTAAAGCTCATCTTCTTTCACCCCTGCCATGGCAGGGACACCTTCCACTGTCCCAGGGTGTTCCAAACCCTGTCCAGCCTGGCCTTGGGCACTGCCAGGGATCCAGGGGCAGCCCCAGCTGCTGTGGGCACCCTGTGCCAGGGCCTCAGCACCCTCACAGGGAGGAATTTCATCCTAACATATAATCTAAATTTCTCCTCTTTCAGTTTGATCCCATTCCCCTTGTCCTGTCACCACAGTTCCTGAGGAAGAGTTGCTCTCCCCTTCCCTGTAGCCTGTTGACACCCTGGGAAGGTGCTGGGAGGTCTCCACACAACCTTCTCTTCTCCAGGCTGAACAGCCCCAGCTCTCTCAGCCTGTCTCCACAGGGAAGGTGCTCCAGTGCCCTCAGCAACTCCATGGCCTCCTCTGGACTTGCTCCAACAGTTCCACATCCTCCATATGTTGCAGGCACCGGAGCTGCACCCAGTGCTCCAGGTGGGCCCTGTGTTGCATGGAACAAGGGCTGGGATGGGAACCTCTTCAGCAGGACCAGCTGTGCTTCTCCTGCCCTCTGCCCACTGCTGTCCCCAGGGGCTGCAAAGGCTCTGCCCAGCAAGGAAACATGACATGTGGCACCTTTGCCATCCTTCTGCAGACTGAAGAGTCCAAAAGGAGCCTGTGTCTCACAGGCATGAAGCACAGGCAGTTTGCTTTCACTCCATGTGCTCCACCCTGCAGTGGGAGGATTGTGAGTCCGAGCCCCAAAAACTCGGCATCCCCTTGGCAGCTATCACAGAGTGCAGGCAAAACACGAGGAGTGCAAAATTCCCAGTTTGAATGATGATTTTTGAAGATGAAGAGAGGAATAACAATTGCTCTGGATGAAATACTGTGCTGGCCAGAAGGGTAATTTAGAGTCAGAGTTGAGATCAGATGTTTTATCACTGTCTCCTCAACTCTTCTTGACTTTCAACCGCAATTCGATAAATCAGCATAATACCTGGCATGGTAATTGCTGGAGATTTTATTCCTAATGGGGTTACTTCATTACAACTGCACATTAGAGAACTTTCTGTTGCTCTGCCATGATTATTGTGGGGACAAAGGTCAAATGAAGCAGGGCTTAGGAGGTGGTGTTTGTGCAGATGAGACTGGTGAGCTGGTTTCAGGTGTTTGTGCAGCTGAGTGCCTTCAGCAGAGCCCAGCCTCCCCGCTCTGCACCTCCAGGGCTCCTGTCCCCACCCTGCCTTGCTCTTCTCCCCGTGTTCATGCTCCCTTTGTGGCTCCGAGGCACCAAAGCCTGGGAACACACAGGAAGCCTCCCCCAGAGACAGCAGCAAGGACTGGGAGATGCTGCAGTGCTCTCCCTCCTCATGGCTTTTAAGGCCAGCCAGGTGGGGACCTGCAGCTGCCTGAAGTCACTGCCAGCACTCAGCCATGGAGGCAAAATGCAACTCCTCAGCCTGTGATCCCATTAAACTTTTATGATGAATGAAGCCTCTTGCACTGCGAGTCTGTGGGAGAGAGTAACACTTCCACTGCTCTTCAATGTGTAATTAATGCACATTTCATTGCTTCCCAGATGAATTTTTGGTCACGGGAGGTGGGTATGGCTATAAAATGACACTTATTTTAGATGGGATGCAGACCAAAGGTCAGTGCCTTGTGCAAAGCCAAGAGAGCCATGCGTGCCCTGGGCCATCCATCTCCCTCAGAGCTGCTGCTTGTGGAGGGAAGGCAGATGGAAAATGTGGATCCATCTGTTCTAGAGTGTCTTCTGGAGTCTGGTGTGACTTCACCCCCCCCTTACACCCCCCTGTCCCATGGCTGAGCATCCCTGTCCACATTGCCATCGGGACACCCTTCAGCCAAGCAGCCATTCCACAACCAGGTTCCTTCAGCTCCTCAACCCTTCCCATGGCTCCTGACAAAGGGGGAATTTAAAAATACCATCTGTTGGCAAAAAACAAACTGAAAATCCTGTTGGTCTCTGAGAAATTTCCAGGCAAAACCAGAAATTTTCCTCTGGATTCCCTCCTGATCACCCACAGGCTGATCATAGCTCACTGTGGGCACGTCTGGGGGATGTGGCTCCCTGCAGCCCTGTCCTGGTTTGAAAAGACAGGAGTCTGCTAAGGAAGGCAGGAGCCTTCCTTGAAATGGAAAATACAAACACCCTGCCTCTGAATTATTGTAATTTTGAAATTAAGGGGCTCTCAGGCAAAGATATGGGAATAGGAATAACAGTTCTTTATTAGGAAAATTAAAAATACAAATGCAATACTACAAAAAAGAAAACAGCCCACTGCCAGAGTCAGAGCAGGCCCTGTCCCCTGTGGGTCAGGGTGGTGGCACAGTCCCATCCCATGGGGGCTCAGCCCTCCTGCAGTGCCAGCTGTGGTTCTGCTGGAGCAGGGATCCTGCACAAGGCTGCAGTTTTCCTCTGGAGCTCCAGGGCTGCTGGAGATGGGCCTGCTCTTCCTCTGGCAATGCAGGGCAGGAGAAAGCTGCTCCTCTGGGAATGCAGTGGGCAAAGGCTGCTGTGCTGTTCCAGGCTCAGATTGTATCCAGGTAGGAATGCTTGGCTCCTGCCCTGGCCGGAGCATCTCCCCATGGGATGATGGAATTTGATCAGCCCTGCAGGGACACTCCCTGGCCATGAACAGCAGAGATCTCCTGGAGGGAGGATTGGCTGTGGGAGAGATCAAGAGAACTGCCCCGTGAACAGCAGAGAACTGCCCCAGCTCTGACAGATGGGGACAGAATGCACAGCCCAGCCACATCTTGCATTTCTAACCCAAAACAATCCCTGATTTAATCCCTCCATCCCTGATTTAATCCTGCACTTCAGCCCCATGGGCAGCAGCAGGTCCATTGGATGCACGCTGCATCTGATGGGAGCAAAAGGGAGCAGGGAAGGCTGGCTGGAGAGAGCCACCTGGGCCACCTCACCTGCAGCCAACTTCATCCAGCATCCCTTTGGGCTCCATGCAGCAGGAATGTCCACAGTCAGACTGCCTCTCTCCATCCCCTTGGGCACATGGAGAGTGTCATCATTTCTGTCTCCTGAGTAGGAGCTTGTAACTCCCACAATCCAGAGGAGGCCTGGAAGAAGTCCCAGGGATTTGGGATTTCTCCAGGAGACAGACTGGCTTGGGGGAAGTTAGCAGAGAAACAGAATAAAGGCATTTTAGACCATATTGAACCCTTTTTTTCTCTTTTTGGAGTGCACAGACTGCCAGAATACAAGATACCATCTCCAGAAGCACTACACTGCAAGGAGATTTATTGGCTTGGAGCACAGTTTATACTATTTTTTTTTCTCAAGCAATTTACACCAAATATTTCAGTAGTTGTGCAGGGGAGTTTTTATAATTAGAGCTTTATTTGAGTGCTTTAATTGTGGCTGATCTTTTTGAGTACCCTTTAGGAAGCTCATCCTGTCTCCCACCCACCCCAGTGAATGTGGGATACAGAGTGCTAGTTTTCCTACCAACCCTCTGGAAACAGCCCGTGGGGAGGCTCTTCCAGCTTCTAAAATTATCCAAGGAAAAAGGTGGGGCAGGATGGATTTGAAGGCCTTTTCCACTCTCAGATCTCATCTCCTGGGAGTTCCTCGTTTCACCTCTCTCAGGATTGTCCCCTTGCTGATGTCACCCAGGTGGGCAAGTCCCAGCTTCCCTCCTGGAGCTGCAGCAGTGCCCACAGGACTGTCCCCTTCCATAGACATCAGAGGGAAATAAAAGCCAGCCACAAAAATACCCCTAAATTTTTGAGGGTATTTCTGCCAAAACACCAGGGGCACTCAGGGCCTCTTTCAGTACTCAGTAATTCCATTGGGAACATTCACAAAATCTACACCAGGTTTGGGCTCCAAATAGCAAGAGGAAAAAAGGAGCTAAATATCTTATTTTGAATAATTGAAATGTACTCTAAAGTCATGTTGCAAAACAAATGCATAGTTCTCATTTTACAGATTAGAAAAATTTGATTTCTTGACGCACTCCACCCCCAGTAATTCAAACTCTCAATCAAAAGTTTCATGGGTTTATGTTGGTTTTTATTTCCTTTGACCCCTTCAAAACACTGAATTCATTAAAGCAAGAAATGCCCAAGAATTGATTTATTTTCTTTCCTCTGCACTGAAATGTCTCAACACTTCACTTTTCCCCTTTCAAGTTGCCATTTTTACAGAGTTTCAGGCATTATTTAGAGCTATAGAGTTGAAAAAGACTCAAAAACCTGAGAGAGTACATCTCCTCTTCCCTATAAACATTTGCCATCCATCCCTTTGTCTTCTCAGTTTTAGCACAGAGTGAGAGAGAAACGAGAGAGAGTGAGGGCAGGAACTGGAGACATGAATAATTTCTTCTTTCTCAAAACCCAAAATGAAAGGAATACAGAATGAGACATAAACTTTAAATTTCTTTCTTTCATCTAGGAACTTCCCATGAAAAGATAATAATGCATCTCCACTGCATCCTTTTCTTCAGCTCCCCTGACACACAAATCCCTGGTAGGAAGGCAGGGGAATATTTGGCTTCCCAGGGGAGTGACCAAAACCCTTTGGGGGGTCTCTGGATCTGCAGAGACATCAGCACCCTGGAGATCTGGGCTTTGCAGCATGTTCCAGGTAGGGCAGCCATGCAAACAATCAGTGCAGCTCTGTGAGGGTGGAGTGAGCACAAAATGGGTCATTTTTCCATGCCTGGATGTTCTCCTTGGGGACACTTGGCTGCACTGGAGTGAGCTGTGGAGTGTTTCCTTTTGGAGGTGGAAATAGCCAGATTCTGCTGGATGTCAGAGCAGAAAGATGTATTCCTGAAGGGTTTAGCACAGAGAATGGTTTGGGTTGGGAGGGACTTCTTAAAGCTCAGCCCATCCCACCCCCTGCCATGGGCAGGGACACCTTCCCTGTGCCAGGCTGCTCCAAGCCCTGTCCAGCCTGGCCTTGGACACTCCAGGGATGGAGCAGCCATCCTGTGCCAGTGAACACCCTCTGAGTAAAGAATTTCTCCCTAAATCCTAACCTAAATCTCCCCTCCTGTAGTTTAAAACTTGTCCTGTCCCTGCTGGTGTAAAGAGCTGCTCTCCCTCTTTTCCACAAGCCCTCTTCAAAGCTGCATGATGATGTCCCCAGAGTCTTCTCTACTCTGTGCTGAGCCACTCCAGCTCTCTCAGCCTTTGTAGGACCATCAATAAAAGTGAGGGTTTTATCAAAGAGCCCCAGAAGGAACAGCTGATCCTTAATGCTTTTGGAGGGCTCACATCAAGCCAGCTTTATGTTGTAGCATGATGAGGTGTTGTTTAACTCTGTTTGTTAAATCACCAGGCAGGATTATGTGGCTGCAGGACCCCAGCCAGGTAATAATTAGCATTGACTCCATGATTCCAGAAGGCTGATCAATTACTATATTCTATTCTATTCTATTCTATTCTATTCTATTCCTATATCCTTAAGAAACTCCTCCCCTTACAGACAATCTGATATAGACGGATCCAGTTGGTCAATGAATCCAAACACCATCACCACTGGCCAATTAAGAAATCACCCTTTGGTAAACAAATCTCTGTAACACATTCCTCATGTGCACAACAGGTGCAGCAAGTGGAGATAAGAATTGTTTCTCATTCTTTTCTCTGATCTTCTCACAGCCTTCCCCAGGACAGTGCCTGGGGAAGTTGTGTGCCTGTTGCTCTCTGTGGCCAGAGAGCTGCTGCCACAGGTTTATTCACCTGGTCACAGGGTAGGTCAACCCTTGATCAACCCACACTCAACCCTCCAAAGCACACTGGTGTTTGAGGGTGTCTGGGCTTGGTTTCATGGCAGCTCTGGGTCCTGGAACAAAGCAGTGCTCAGCATTAGCTCATCCCAGCACTCAGGGCAGGCCATGGCACTGGATGCTGTTTGGCCTCGATGCCCACAGCTGAGTTCTGCAGCTCCCCTTGGCATTTCTGCACAGCACTTGAGGAGAACCAGTTTGTTTGGGGAGCAGAAGGAGTTTGTTTTTTCAAACTGGCAGCTGGGCTGACAGCTCCCCCTGAATTCTGTGTCCCCAGGAGGGGGCTGGTGTGGTGATGGTGCCTTTTTAATCATACCAGGGTTAAAAAGGGCTTAAAGGCATTCCTGGAGAGCACCCCACAATCCAGGCTGAGAGCAGCAGAGGCATTCCCCCATCCATGCTCAGCACTGCTGCTGGGGTGCGTGGGGACTGCAGGATCCAGCCAGGCTGTCCCAAAGCAGCAGCACCCAGCACTGCTCCTGGGCACAGCCCGTGGCCCTGACCCTGCACAGCTGCAGACAGCTCCAGAGCACTCCGAGCTCCTTGGCAGCCCCCTTGTCTTATCAGCCCCTAAGTGTTTGCCCTGGGATAACCTACAAGAACCAAATCCCATTAAGAGCTGCCTGTCTGGGAGCTGGCTTGACTTTGCCAGGTGCAAGGGAAGAGTTTGGCTGTGAAAACCCAGCGGGAGTGAAGGTTTTCCTCGAAGCTCAGCGATACAAAGCTCAGCTGGCAGTTCCTGGAGAGCCACGAGAGCCTTCTGGTCCTGCAGCTTTTCACCATTCCTCATAATTATGATGTTTTAAGCATGAAATCTGCTCTGGGGTTTGAAGCAGCAGTGAGTATCATCCACTGCCAGCATGACACTGAATGCATAGAGGGACAGGGCTGGGGGACACGTGGGACAGGGCTGTCACAGGAGCTTTGGGCAACACAACCCAGCAGATGTTTTATCCCACATCCCTTCCTTGCTGATAGTGGGGCAGAGGTACATTTCCAAACCCCAGCAGTGCATATGGAAACACTCAGAGCACCTGGTGTGACCACAGCAGTGGTTTTGTATATTTATAGAAGGGTTTGGCTTGGAAGGACCTTAAAGCTCATCCCACCCCTGCCGTGGGCAGGGACACCTTCCACTGTCCCAGGCTGCTCCAAGCACAAGAGTGACCATCCCTGTCTGGTGGCTGTCCAGGCCACAGTGTGTTTGGGGCTGGGAGAGCCGTGTTTTGCACATCTGTGCACCTCTGCAGCAGTCTCAGGATGAAGCCTGGGAGATGCATTTAGCTCTTTTGTTTTGGCCTTGTCTCTGTGAAAACCCTGAGGAATTTGTGAGGCTGCTGTTAGTGCTCTTCCTTCCACACAGGATGGAGAGGGAGCAGACGAACACCGAGATAAAATGCTGTGGCAGGACACGTGAAAACTGCCAATGTCCCATCCATGAAGGCGTCCAAGGACAGGCTGGACAGGGCTTGGAACAACCTGGTCTGGTGCAAGGCGTTCCTGCCCACGGCAGGGGGAGGAATGAGCTGAACTTTAGTGTTCCTTTCAACCCAAACCATTCCAGAGCTGGATCAGAGATGCCACCAACACCTGGGGGAGAGACAAACTCAAAAAAAAAACTCTTTACTAAAATAAGCACTGGTGAGAACGCAGCGAGGAGCTCCCAGAAGCAGAGCAGCCCCACAGCACGGGTCCCACAGCGAGGCCCAGATGACCAAAAAAGGCTGGACACGTCTGGGGGCTGAAGGCAGCGCTGCCCTTCGGGGCCAGCAGCCCAGCCCGGTTATGCAAGCGCAGGACAGAGGTTTCCGGTGATATTTGCAGTGCCCGGGCGCAGGGTCCGCCTCCCCCCGCAGACCTTTGCACTCTCAGCTCGCCTGCTCAGTTCATTATCTTGCGGTTTGAAACAATACAGGAAGGATGTAGGTGTTTGCAAGAAGAGGAGGAGGAGGAGGAGGAGGAGGGGGAAGGGAGGCAGGGAGGCTCCAGAGCTGCGGCCGGGCCGCTCCGCCAGCATCGCGTGCTCAGAGCGCTCACCCACACGCTGCTCGAGGTGGTGACATCAACTGGGGACAGAACCGAGCAGAAAAGGGTCAGGTTCCCACCAGAGCTGAACCGGGAGGGGCAGAGGTGCCCTCCTGGGTCACCCACAGTGATGGGTTATCGGTGATGTTTTTGCCCGACGTCCTGGAGGAATGATGCATCTGACTCCATGGATATCAGAAGGCTAATTAATTACTTTATTATGCTAATTCTACACTGTATTACACTACATCTCAACTGAATGTGCCCAATCACTCAACTGCCCAGAATCTCGTGACTGCCTGCTGACCCACAGCCTGGACATGTGCTTGGCCCTGACAGCCAAGGAAACAAAACCCCATCACCCTGGGTAAACAATCTCCACATTGCATTCTGCTTGGGCACAACACAGGAGCAGCGAATGAGATAAGAATTGTCTTGATCATTCTGTTCTCTGCTTCTCTCACTGCTTCTCTCAGGTTCAGAGAATGTGGATCCCACAATGGGTGCCCTCATGGCAGCCCGGGTTCCTCTGCTGGAGGATGAACAGGGAATGCAGCAGACAGATGAAATTGAGGATGCTCTGTGGCTCTAATTAAACAGCTGGGAGCAGGATGAGGTGCAGGCAGCCCCCAGGCCACAGCCCAAGGTGTGCAGGAGGCTCAGCAGCGTGCAGAGAGCCTGGGCAACAGGCTGACAGGAGCTCAGCTCCAGCAGGTCAGCCCCCACGGAATTGCCATGGGATATTTGATGATAAAGGGACGGACGGACTGGCTCATGCTGCCCACACGGGTCCCAGGGAGCTGTGTCTGCCCTGGGCACTCCAGAAGGAGTGGGAGATCCTGAGGAGCAGACAGAAGTGAGCACTGCACCTCACCTGCTAACAGAGCGCATCGAGGAACAGCAGCAAAGGGGGGGGGGAACCAGGAGCATTCTGGTCAAACCCTGCATTTCCCACACACAGGGGAGCTCTGACATTCCTCCTAAAGCAGAACTGTCCTGCTTCCAGCTGGGATGGAGTTAATTTTCCTCTCAGGAGCTGGTCAGTGCTGTGTTTTGGGCTCGGTATGAGAATAATGCTGATAACACACTGATGTTTTAGTTGTTGCTAAGGAGTGCTTACCCTAAATCAAGGGCTCTGCAGTGTCTCACGCTCTGCCAGCAGGCAGGAGAAGCCAGGAGGGAGCACGGCCAGGACAGCTGATCCCAAGTGGCCAGAAGGATATTCCATAGCATAGACCATCATGGCCAGTACAGGAACTGGGGAGGGACTGGCCAGGAGGGGCAATCACTGCTGGGAACAGGCTGGGCATCAGTCAGGGCTGGTGAGTGACTGCAGTGGGCATCACTTGTCTTTCTTGGGGTTTATTCTTGTCTCTGTTTTTATTACTTCCATTTTACTTGCTGTTGTTGATGTTATATTATTATTTTACTTTGTTTCAATTATTAAACTCTTTTTATCTCGACCCCTGGGTGTTTTATTTTTCTGGTTCCCCTCCCCATCCCAGGGGTGTGGGGGAATAAGCAGCAGCTGTGTGGTGCTGAGTTACTAGCTGGGGCTAAACCACAAGAAGAATAAAGCCAAATATTTGGGGTTGTACATTTTGTGTACAAGAAGAAACCACACCAGTGTTATTTTGAAAACTTCATTTTGGAAAAGTACTGAATTGCTCTGTGGAAAGATACCCTCATTTTAAAAGTATTTGATGGCATTGGCATTATGTTACTGTCATATCTAAAGTTGGGCTTGTAGCAAGACAGCAACAAATGAGTACATGAGTATTTTTTTCCCATGGAAACCCTTCAGGACTGCACAGGCCACTGTGGCTGATGCCCAAAGTGCCAGGCATGCCATGCAGCAGCCCCTGTGCCCCCCAGCCTGGAAAAGCTGACCCCAGTCTGGGTTTCTGCATGGGGTTTTATCCCAGCCCTACAGCAGGATCACAGCACCAGAGCACAGCCAAGGGATACTGCAGTGCCTGGGGCCAGCACACAGCCCTGGAAACCTGGGGCAGCTCAGCCCTGCCTTGGCATCCCGGGATGCTGCTGAGGGCCCCTGGCTCTGGGAAGGGAGCTGGCAGCAGCCCAGACTGGGATGTGAAAGGTGTGTGGCTGCTGCAGTGACAGCAAAGCTGTTCTCTTCAGCGGTGTTATCTCATCTATTTTGCAAATACAAATGTGATAGAAATCTGCAAAATAAGGAATATGCATTAACTTCTGAAAAGTTTTGACTACATATCATTATCTGTAATTTCACTGCTTTGATTTGCATATTCATAAAAGAAACATGCAGCTCGAATGTGTCAAAGGCTTTCAGATGAGCACGAACAAAACCAGCAGACTTGCAGGCTCAGTGCTGAAGTAATTGCCAAGACACCTTTGCTTTCCCTGCTGTCAGAGTGATTTTGTGTCCCTGGGCTGGCAAAGCCCTTCCTTGGTCCTGCTTGGGTGAGCTCAGCCCCAGGCTGTGAGGAGGAGCTTTGGCCGGGGCTGGGGCTGGTGCCCACGGGAAAGGGAACGCTGCTGGAGAGCACACGGGCTCAGAGGCTTTCCAGCCTGGATGCTGCTTGCCCAGAGCAGCTGTGGCAGTGCCCAAGGCCAGGCTGGACAGGGCTGGGAGCAGCCTGGGACAGTGGAAGGTGTCCCTGCCATGGTGAGGGTCGGGCTGAGCTGTAAGGTCTCTCCCAACCCAACCATTCCATGGTTCTGTTCTGCTCTGAGAGGAGATGCCGGGTGGGTGGGCCGAACCCGGCAAGGTTTGGGTGCTCAGGCTGCCCGTGCTTCCCCTCTATCCGTGGGCACGGTCAGGGGTGTTGTGTGTCCCTCAATTTTCAGCCAGGTGACAAAACCAAGCAAACCTGGAGCTGCTGTCCCTGCAGGCATCGGGGAGGCAGCAGCACCTGTAGAACAGCTGATAACGAGGTGATAAAAAGCGCGGGTGGCTCGGCTTTTAACTTCATTCCGTGCTTTCGAGCTGCTGAGTAGGTGAAGGCACTGCACCCTGCCACCCTCCTGCTGCTCCCGGTGTCACAGTGATGAGATTCCAGAGCTTTTGTGGCACCCGTAGCTCGTATCTGAGTGTTTCAATCTTAAAACACCCTTCCCTTCCTTTTCCTCATGCCCTCCCTTCACAGAGGAAGAACTGGAGGTGGGGTCCCTGGGGAGATGCAGCAGCCAGGAGCACCCAGGATCCCACCCAGGCACTTGTACCCAGCTCCAGCAGCACCCACTGGCTCAGACATTGTCAGGACGCTGGAGCAATGCCAGTTGCTGTCGAAGGAAAGCAGGTGTGGCAGCGGGAAAAGGGGAAAATGTTATTTTTCAATTTCCCTCTGACGTTTTTTCAGGCGGGGAGCAGTGGGGTTTTTTAACAGCAGCGAGCAAAGCAGAGCTGACAGGCTCAAATATACCCTGGTCTTCAATGTTGGTTTGGGTGGAGAGTGTGAATTTTTGCTTGCAAAAACAAAATGTTCTGGTTTTGAAAGATTAACCCTTCCCCCCTCCCAACCTGCAGAGAGTTAAACCTCAGCATGGGGGTTTAGTTCTGGCACTAAAGCATCTCCTGCCCTAAGGCATCCCAGGTCTGGAGGGATGTCCAGACTCTGGCATCACCTCAGGAATGTCCCCCTGTCACCCCCATCCCACTGCAGCCTCCCTGGCAGCCCCAGGAGCAGCTGGTACCCCAAAATCAGCAGCTGGGGGCAAAAAGGTTCCCAGAGGCTGCAGAGCTGAGCCCTGCAAGGGGAAAGGGCTGAGCTGGACCTGCCCCACTCCAGCTGCAAAGGCTGAACATGATGCCTCATGTTTTAGCTTTTCTATTTTTCACATTTTGTGCTGCTTTAGTGTGTAATTCTGAACTTCATATGAGGGGATGGTGAGCTCTCTGCACAGAGCAGGGAGACAAAACAATTCCTGCTCTAGCTGGGGACCAAGGACAAATGATCCAAATCTCAGCCCCAAGAGCACAAACACTGTGAGCTGAAGAGAGAAAAACAAGCAGGATGGGAGTGCAGGGGCTGAGCTGGAATTGGACAATGAACTGCAATCTGCAAATGGAGCAGAACTGATCACAGTGAGAGACCCCGTGAGTGCTCGTGCATTTTGGGACCATTTTGGTTCATCTTGGGTGCAGCCCTGGCTGGGCTCTTGTGCTGCCCAAGGTGGTTCCATTGAGGCCTTTTAATAAATCCCTACTTTATTCTTTAGCCCTGTCCAGCCTCTGCTCTAGGGCAGTCCTCACAAGGCATCAAACCCATCCCTGAACACGGGCTGCTGCTCCCTCTGCCTTACAGGGCTCAGCACTTTCTTTTTCCAAGCAGCTGCAAAGTCTCTCCTCTGGCCAGTGGCCACTTACTTCTGTGATGCAAAAAATAAGACTTTGCTTTTAAAGAGAAGGCTGAAAATGGAAACGCTGCATGCTCAGAAAGGAAAACCAAGCACCCAGAACTGAAGAAGTGTGACTGTAAACACAGGCTTTTCTAGTCATTCACACCATGGGTGTCATAAGTAAGGATTTCTGAACATTTATCAGCTCCAGGGTACCAGGCTCTGCCTAAAACTGCTGGTACCAGGGCCCGGAGGGTCACTGAGCAGTGAGAAACCGGGCCCAGGGACGTGCCCAGTGCAGCGGGGCTGACCTGGGTGCAGCAGGGCCTCCCTTGGCTACAAGAAGGAAATTGAGGGGTTGGAGTGTGTCCAGGCAAGGGAATGCAGCACCAGGAGGGGCTGAGGGAGCTGGGAAGGGGCTCAGCCTGGAGAAAAGGAGGCTCAGGGGGGACCCTGTGGCTCTGCACAGCTCCTGACAGGAGGGGACAGCCCCAGGCTGGGCTGTGCTCAAGGGAACAGGGACAGGAGGAGAGGGAACGGCCTCAGGCTGGGCCAGGGGAGGTTTAGACTGGATATTAGGGAACATTTCTTCATGGAAAGGGTGGTCAGGCAGTGGAACAGCTGCACAGGGCCGTGGTGGAGTCCCCATCCCTGGAGGTTCTCAGATGTGTAGATGTGGCCCCTGGGGACGTGGGTGAGTGGTGAACACGGTCCTGCTGGGTCAGGGGTTGGACTGGATGACCTTGGAGGGCTTTTCCCACCTGGGTGGCTCCATGACTGTGGGATGCAGTGGGCAGGATGGGCTGCAGGGTACACATCCACAGCCCAAACCTGCCCTCCCTGGCCCATGGTCCTGTTGGACCTCTGTCCCATCCACAGGGCAGGATCACCTTCCTCAACACCAGCTGCTGCTGTCCCCCTTTTCCCATCTTCTTTTCACCTTTTCACCTCCTTTGGCCCTTGGACAATGCCCAGGTTCTCTTATTCAGTCTCAAGTTTCCATAAGAAGAACCCTTCACCCACTCCTACCTTTTCATGTGTCCCTGGGGAGCAGCTGCTCCATGGGGTCCCAGTGTGACAGGGACATTTCCTTGACACCCCTGGTAGTCCAAAAGCACAAATCTGCTGCCACAGGTGTCACATCCAGGTTCTCCAAGTCTGATCCCTGCATCTATTTTGGCCACTCACCTGTTTCCCTCACAGATAATCACACGTGACATTTTGCAATAAATTGCAAAGAAAAGAATTCAAAAGCTTTTGTTAAAATGAACCATTTCTTTCAGATGAAAGAGTGGTGTTTTCATTGAGCTTTTCAGCATCAGAAGGAGGAAAAAAAAGCACATTCAAGAGCTTTTGAAACCAAGAAAATTCATATTAAAGCAGCAAACAGACCAGGACTGGATAGTGGCATCAGCTGAGCTCCAACCTCCCCTCCGTGGGCCCATCCCAGGACTCCAGAGGCAAAGGAAAGGATTTGATATGCAGCTACATCCTGCAAGCCAAGGGCTTGGACAGCCAGTGCTCCTCGTTCCTGCCTGAAACCAGCACTCCTGGTGCACTTTCCAACTATTTTTTGTTGGTCTTTGTGTTCCCTGAAGCTGCTTGAACCTTCAGCACTTCCATCCAGGGCTGCAGTTCATGCAGCAGAAGGAGCTGGTCCAGCTGGCAGTGGGAACAATCCAAATTGTCATTTAAAAAATAATTTCCAATTTATTCCCTTCTCTGTGCAGCTTAGATGGGAGTTAAATTAATTTTTTTACACTGCCTTCATTTAATGTACACAGCTCTCTCTCTCTCTGCATCACTGGAAGGAACCTATGAAAATCAGTTGAATAAACACATCTGTGCTCAGAGCCCTGCAAACACGGAGTGAGAGACTCCCAGGGGAAACCAGGGGGTTGGCAGAGTCCAGGAACAGAGCTCCAGCTGTCAGGGGCTTGAGCACATCACACCCAGAGCAAGATAATCCTAACCCTAACCACCTCCAGGGATGGGGTTCCCTCTGGTGAGACCCCACCTGCAGAGCTGCTCCAGCTCCGGGGTCCCCAACGTGAGAAGGACATGGAACAGTTGGAGCAACCCAGAGGAGGCCACAGGGTTGATTGGAGGGATTGCTATGAAAAAAGGCTGAGGGGATTGAAGTTGTTCAGCCTGGAAAAGAGAAGGTTTTGGGGTAACCTAATTGTGATCTTCCTGTGCCTGAAGGGAGCCTGCAAGAAAGAGAGAGAGAGACTCTTGACAGGGGCCTGCAGTGACAGGACAAGAGGGGATGGCTTCAGAGAGCGGGAGACAAAGAGTGGGTTCAGCTTGGATGTTAGGAAGAAATTCTTTACTCAGAGGGTGGTAGAACCCTGGCACAGGGTGCCCAGAGCAGCTGGGGCTGCCCCTGGATCCCTGGAAGTGTCCAAGGCCAGGTTGGATGGGGCTTATGAGTGACCTCAGAGCTCTGATGGTCCTCTTGGAAGAGGACAGGGCCAGGAACTGCTCCCATTGCTCTGGAGAATCAACCAAAGGTTTCAACCAAAGGCTTATGGACTTTTCTGCTTGGAGAAACATGACGGCACTTTCTCTGTGGGTGCCAACAAGGAAGGAGGGAAGGAAAGAGGGAAGGTGGGAAGTGGAAGGAAGGAAGGAAGGAAGGAAGGAAGGAAGGAAGGAAGGAGGGAAGGAAGGAGAGATCCCCAGGGATGGGGCTGTCCAGACACTGTGCAGTCTCCAGGGGAGCTGGAACAGCAGAAACACCACCCTGAAGTGGAAATCACCCCTGGATTTGCCCCCTGGAACTCCAGGAGTTATACAGGCAACGATGGATGTTTAGAGGGAGTTGGGAAGAACACAAACCTCCCTTTTTGGGCCTGTTTTCTGTACTGACTCTGTTTGTTGGATGAAGACCACGCTCCCGGAGGTATGGACCTAATGGCTGTCAAGGAGGCACCATCTCTTTGCTGATGGCTCATAAAACTCAGCTATTCAACCACCAGGAAAACATGAACAGAGGCTTCATAAAGGCACATTTCCAATATACAAAAAAATTAATGAATTTGTCCGGTATCCTGCCTGCAAGACACATTAATTTCGATAGACAGCACTCAAGGCTTTAAGAGCCAGTGCTGCAGAGGGTGGACAGAGTGAAAGCAAAGGAGAGTAAACAGAAGAGAGATTTCTAAGTGCCCATGACATTTGTTCAAATACTTTATTTCAATCAGCTTAAAAGGGAAACATAAAGCTGAGCTTGCTCCTAGGAAAGGGAATGAAATTGAAAACCAAGTAATGCACTGAGAGCAATTCAAAGGGAGCCAAGAGGCACCATCTGCTGCAGAGAGGGCACAAGCAGCCCCAACAAGGGCTGGGTTTTGCTCTTCTCATGATATTTTTGTCTCCAAACACCATCTCGCATTGTCTTGTCTGGAGAAGAGAAGTCACTCCAAAAAGCAGTGTCTGAGCACCACTTGGGAGAGTTTCACCTGCACACACTGAGGGATTTCACACTGATTTTGCCAAATCCTTGGGGTGAGGGTCCAGGCCAGACCCTGCTCCTCAGGAGACCATCCAGGGTTCAAAGCTCGTGTTTGAATCAGTCTAGAAACACCAAGGACCATTAGCAGGAAAAAGGGGGGGAAAAAGGCAAGAACTGAAATATGATCTCGAAAAGGTGTGAAATTCCACTTCAGTGCTAAAAATTCCTCTTTCCAATTCTCCATCCTCTTCCATGAGCACACTGAGGGGAGGAGCAGCGTGTGATGTCTGATCTGGGTGTTCTTTCCTGGGCAAAGCCTTCTGGTTCCACTGGGAAGCAAGATTTGGTGAAAGCTGCTCTGATCCAATCCCGATCCCACAATATCCCCTCTCCAATTCCCATCACAGCCCCACCATGTCAAGGCAGGGCTCTGCCTCCAAGGCATCAAACCACAGCTTCAAGGGGGATAATGAAGTGGAAAAGTGGATTTTGGGGCAAAGTGATACCTGTGGCTTGGTTTCCAAGGAAAATTATGATTTTCTTTTTGTTTGAAAGATAGAAACCAGTCAAGCTGATGAAGAGGGAAGGCTGTTTGTGACCACCTTCTACAGTAGCCTGTGGGGTAAAAAGTGTATTTGTTCAGCAATGTAATTTACTTTTAGTAACAGAAGAGAAAGGTGAGGCTATTGATTTATCATTATTTTCTATTTGTTTGCTCCTTTTTTACATCCATTTCGCTCCCTGGGTTTCCTTTATCTGAAAGCTGTCTCTGACAGGACCCAATACATTCAGCATTTCTATAAATATGTAAATATAAGATCTGTATGTGTAAACACACCCGCATAAATCAAATGGTAATGATGTGTGTATCTATATTTGTGTACATATAAAAGCTAAATTATCTCCAATTTATCCAATGCCCTTTCTATCTCCTATGTGCTTCCTATGTATATACAGTCTTCATATTAATATGAAAACAGCACCTATGAGGAATACAGATAAAAGACTAAAGAGCCTTCCTGGTGGATAAGTCACTCCTAATTCCTTAATTTCTTTCTGCTTGTTCCCCAGAGCAAGCAGTGGAAGATACATAAATAAGTCTGCACATGTTTATTTAACCTCCTTGCTCAGCCAGTTTTCATGGGGTTTGTATCCAAGATACCTGCACTGATGCCAGGAAGAGTCTGTGGTTATCCCAGGAGCTGGTGCTTGGGTCCTGATCCAGAGCAAACCTTGGAATCAGGAGCAGGAAAATAAGGATGCACCAGGCAAGGTGAAGACTGAGAGGAATTAAAACACCCCAGGGAGATCTTGAGCTGAGTGGTCCTTGGGATGAATTTTCCTTGAGCTGAATTTTTTCACCTTCCCCTTCCCCCCTGCACAGAGTTAATGCTCAACCTTCTCTGGCTGCAAGGAAAGTAAAGCAGAGGAGAAAATTCCCCCTTCTTGTTAAAAATTGGGAGATTCCAGCAGTACACTGAGATCCAGATGTTGTCCCAAAGGGAGTCTTGGGGTCTCTGCTGCCCCCTCCACCCTCTGCCCATCTCCCAGAAGTTTTTGGGGGAGCGAGGAGGAAAGCTCCTCCCACAGAGGGTAGCCCAGGGTCTGCGGTGTTTTGTGTCAGCAAACATCAAAGGGCCAAACGCTCCTTCTGGAAATGGGCACAGGATCCCAGAAAGCCAGCGAGGTTAGCTCATAGTGCCTGAGCATCTTGAGCCTCAAAACTGCAGCTCATTCTGGCAATTTGCAGGATTTAGCAGTGACCCAGCCAGGATGAAGCTCTGGATTCATCACAGAATCATCCCAGAATGGTTTGGGCTGGAAGAGACCTTTGAGACCATCTCATTCCACCCCCATGGCAGGGACACCTTCCACTGTCCCAGGCTGCTCCCAGCCCTGTCCAGCCTGGCCTTGGGCACTGCCAGGGATCCAGGGGCACCCACAGCTGCTCTGGGCACCCTGTGCCAGGGTTCTATCACACTCACAGTGAGGAATTCCATCCCAATATCCCATCTAACCCTGCCCTCTGGCAGTGGAAGCCATTCCCTGTGTCCTGTCCCTCCATCCCTTGTCCCTAGTTCCTCTCCAGCTCTCCTGGAGCCCCTTTAGGCTCTGGCAGGGGCTCTGAGCTCTCCTGGAGCCCCTTTAGGCCCTGGCAGGGGCTCTGAGCCTCCTTTCCTCCTTTCCCAGCCACAGCTGCTGCTGACCTCTGGGCCCATCTGTCCCGGGCAGCAGCGGGAGCATCTGCAGCGAGACACCACCACCCTCAGTTTCTCCTCAGTTAGAGGCAGGATCCGAAACTGGGGCTCAGCTGAGCCAATTTCCCGCGAGCAGAGCAGAGCTGAGCAGTGCAGAGCAGAGCAGAGCTGAGCACAGCCCAGCACAGCCCAGCCCAGCCCAGCACAGCCCAGCACAGCCCAGCCCAGCCCAGCACAGCACAGCACAGCCCAGCACAGCCCAGCACAGCACAGCCCAGCACAGCACAGCACAGCCCGGCACAGCCCAGCACAGCACAGCCCAGCACGGCACAGCCCAGCCCAGCACGGCACAGCACGGCACAGCACAGCACAGCCCAGCACGGCACAGCCCAGCCCAGCACGGCACAGCACAGCACAGCACAGCCCAGCACATCCCGCGGGATGCGAGGACGGAGCTGCCGCACGCCACGAGCTCCCCCTGCAGCGCCCAGGGCACAGCGGCTGCGGGACCTAAGCCACCGAGCACGGCCAAAATCCCCCTTTGGAGCCCAAAAACTGCCCCTCGCCATTGGCACCGTGCCAGGCCGGAGCAGGGCGGAGCCCCGGCCTGGATGGAGATGCTCGGAGGGTCTCCAATCCCTCTCTATCCCATTTTCCTGTTTTTAGCAGCCCCTAAAGGAACGGCAGCCAGAGCTGCGGGCTCTGCTGAGGGGGTCCCTCAGCGAGGGTGACAGGGACAGAACAAGCCCCCACATCCCCCTGCTGCCACCGGCCTCCAGCTCCCACCTTCCTGCTCTGGCCAAGCTGCGGGAATATTTGTGTGAACTGTGCTTATTTTGCACTCTGTGTCCATAGATTTAATGGAAGGGGGGAAACCACTGATATTTTGGGATGCCTTTTTCAGAAACAGACATTTCCAATATTTCCAGAGTGCTGGGATCATTTCAGCTAGAGAGCTGCACTCTGGCCCGTTGCTGGTGGCTTTGGATGCAATTTTGGATTTGCTCTCTAATGGAGAAGGGAGCTATTTATGTGTTTATATATTTATAGTTCTGCTGGGCTGTGCTGGGCATTAACATCATCTTGGAACCAAGAACCTCAAATTCTGCCTGAGGCTAAAATGGCATGGATATCAGAGCCAGCCCACAAGGGAAATGGGCAGGCTGAGGAGGTTGGGAATCATGTCCAGAGGAAATCCCCCTTGGCTGCAGGACATGGAGATGGGGCTGGAGCCCAGATTATGGGGCTGGGATTCCTCAGCTCCCTGGTCCTGGTGTTTTGGTGGGAATGTGAGCAAAGCCACACCAGCACAGGGGATGCTGGACATGCAGTGTCACTGCCAGGGGCCCTGCAGGCAATTTGTGCTTCTCTTGCTTCTCTCTAAACATAAAGGTTGTGGGAATTACCATCCACTCCACCCTCAGTGCCCTGAGCTGGGACAGCACCCCTGGGGTGGGGATGGGCTGTGGGGTGTGGAGCCAAGCTGCAGTGCTCAGTCCTGTGTTATCCCTGGTATCAAGAGATCCAGGATATTTCCTCCAAGATACCTGTGGGATGACTTCTCCCTGCTGCAAGGATGCCCCAAATATAAAAGCTAAACCTGAGGCATCACGCAGAGGGTTTTCTCTGGGCAGCAGATTACTCCAGCCCCAAGTCTGTGCTCTCCCCTGGACAGCAGGGGCACAGAGTGCCAGCAGCATCCAGGGATGCCATCTCCCTTCCCTCAGCACTCGGGTGAAGCCAGAAATATTTCCGGGTGTTTTGCCAGGAGAGATTTCCTGGGACAGTGCTGCCAGCCTGCCCTGGCTGGGTGTGGGCATGGCAGGGTCACCACAGGCAGTGTGCAGCAGCAGCAGGAGGGAGAAATAACAGCTCAGAGATTCATATAGTCACAAAATATCCTGGGGTGGAAGGGACCCACAAGGATTATAGAAGCCCAGCTCCTAACCCTGCACAAAACAACTCCAAGCATCCGAGCAGCAGAGGTGTCACAGCAGGGAGGATGCAGCCTCTGCTTTTGGGTCAATTTTTTCCCTTTCTCTCCCCATTCCTAGGTCAGGTTCCCCTCTCCACAGGGCAGAGAGCACCCACAAGAAGGATTCAGGCTGGGATACCCCAAGGGGGTGTTTTTACCCCACACCTCAGTGCTGTCAGCAGGCAGGACCCTGAGATGCCCAGAGTGAACCCAAAACTGGGTTTTGGAACCCAGAGAGAGCCATGAAACAGCCCCAAAGTGCCAAGCAGCCCCAGCACTCACAGGCTCCTGTGGCTGCCAGGATATCCCTCCCTGCCCTGTGCTCCAGATTTGCTCCTCCCTGGACAGTCCTGCAGCCACCAGGACACAAGCTGTCCCTTGTCTGGGTGTGCCAGGGCACGGCCATGGGGACATGGGCATCCAGCCAGCTGCTCCACACCTGCAGCAAGGTGGTTTTCCCAGGCTATCCCAGCCCTGCCTCCCACGCCAGGCAGGTTCAGACACCTGGACTTTTCCACTGAGGAGGTCACCTTGCCTCTTGCTAGGTACAAAATCCTGGGTATCTTGTAGAGAAAATACAGCTTTTTTCTTCTCTCCCTTTCTCCAAAGTTTCTGCAAACACATCCCTTTTTCACCACTGGGGAAATGCTGACTCGCCAGCACTGGTTTTTTACCCATTTACAAAATTCAAACCCAGGAAAAGTTCAGCCAACATGCTTTTCTCCATGATTTTCTCTTTGCCAAAAGCTCAAAGCCTCCCCCAAAAGCTGCAGCAGCTCACAGGACTGCACGTGCCCCTGCAGTCCAGGGGGATGTGATGCCATGGCGATGTTCTTTCTGACACTGGAGCTCTGGCTGCTGCCACCAGACCCCAGCAGGGTCCCAGGGCTCCCCTGCAGCCCACCCTGCCCTGCACCAGTCCAGCCCCTCCATCTCCAGCCTTTCCCACTGGATGGGCATGGCTCCAGGTGCACAGCAGGGTTCAGCTCATCCAGGGTGCTCCCCCAGGCACAGGAACATGGAGGAGCTGGAGGCAGCTGAGTCCTGGATCACAGAATATCCTGGGCTGGAAGAGATGCCTCAGGTTTAGCTTTTATATTTGCCAGATTCTGTGCTGCTTTAGTGTGTAGTTCTGAGCTTCACATTAGGGGATGGTGAGCTCTCTGCACAGAGAAGGGAGACAAAACAATTCCTTCTCTAGCTGGGGACCAAGGACAAATGATCCAAATCTCAGCCCCAAGAGCACAAACAATGTGAGCTGAAGAGAGAAAAACAAGCAGGATGAGAGTGCATGGGCTGCAGCTGGAATTGGACAATGAACTGCAATCTGCAAATGGAGCAGAACTGATCACAGGGAGAGACCCCGTGAGTGCTCGTGCATTTTGGGACCATTTTGGTTCATCTTGGGTGCAGCCCTGGCTGGGCTCTTGTGCTGCCCAAGGTGGATCCATGGAGGAGATCCTTTTAATAAATCTCTGCTTTATTCTTTAGCTCTGTCCAGTTCTAGGTCAACCCTCCCAAGGCATCAGAAGGGCCCAGAAGGGTCAGCAAGGAGCAGCTCCGTGGCCATGGGCTGCCTCCCCATCCTCCTGCCAGGGCTGTGTCCCCCTCCCTCCCTGCAGGAGGTGGCAGAACTGCTGGCATCACTTCCTGGGCCCCTCTTGCTCATTCTTCACTTTGCTGCACCATATTTCATCATCCACCTCACTGAAATGTATATTTCCCTTTTAAGAGCTCTCCTAGAATAATATATTTTTTTATTATCGTGACAGTGAGGGCTCCTGTTACCATGGCTACATGCCCTTTGCTGGAGCAGGAGCTTTCTTGGTATTGGAAATTCTGCAATTTTTCCTGATCTATGTGGTCTTATTTTATTTTATTTTAATTTGATATTTATTCCCATTATTATCTGCTGAAACAACAGGTCATTTATATTGCATATGGATGTGTCACCAGTACATCCAAGCCTTCAGAAACAACCTTCTGCTTTCAGGAGGAATTATTTTGGGGAGGAAAAGATCTCCCATGCAGCATTGATAATATATAATATAACAAAACCACAGGAACTCTGAAGAGGTCTCATCTGTATCTCACCACATCATACATTAAATCCCATTTCTGGACTCCTGAATGAGTGTTATAAAACCAAGCCAAATTTTCTGTGCTTTTCATCTCATTGCTGTAAAACAAACCTTTATCTTCTAGTTGGCAATTGAGCCCCACTCTGGACTGAGCCTCTTGAAACCTCATTTATTTGAGAACATATGGAGAGAAATTAAATTGAGATACGGATGGATAGATGGATGGATAGATAGACAGACAGACAGATAGATAGATAGACAGACAGATATAGAACAATTCTGGTTTTTACTCCAATTCAGTTTTTTAGTCCAGCATTTCCTTACAGACATGTGCCACAACATTTACATTTGGAAAGGGATCACACATGGACAAGGACATTACAGGAACTTTCCCAAAGGTTTTCATCCCTTGGGAAATTTCATGGTGCAGGATTGTGCTCTCCTTCTGATATCAACACCCACTGGGAGGGAGCAGGGATGTGCCCATTACACAGAAAGGGAAACTGAGGCACAAAGCCAACCCATCCCTGCTCCCAAAGATGAGTAGCACAGTTGGGGTGAAAACCTCTGAATTTCTGCTGAATTTTTCCCCAGTGTTTTTAGTAAAAGCATCCAAACCACTGCCTGCTTGTCTGCTGGTGAGGAGGATGATCCAGGGGTCACCTGTGTGTTCTTTTCCCTACTTCATCAGGACCAGGGATGCTGCATGAGACCCATTTGCTTCCCTCCCTCTGTACTCTCGGCTTTTGTATTTTATTTTAAACTAAAAATAGTAGAAATAAGAGAGCAAATAGTCCAGAACTTGAAGATTTGCCTACAGAAAGGCAAAAGGTTTCTTACTGAACTCTTCAAAGGAAGCAGGTGAAGTGGGGTACTGAGTGGATTTAGCTGGAGCACACAGGGGAGTCCTGGGAGGGGAGGTGAAGCTCCTGCAGAGTGTGTGATGGCAAGGGAACAGCAGCAGGGGAAGGGAAATAGGGCCCAGCCCAGGAAAAAAATGGGAATGTCCTACCTGGGGATGGGAAATGAGGGAAAAGGAGTTTATATTCCCACCTCAGCCTTGTGGAGGGGCCAGCTCTGCCTGGAACAGAGGCAGAGAGAGGCAAAGGGACGTGCCAAAGGGACTGAGGAACAGCTCCAGCCACACTGAGGCCCCAGCTGGGCACAGCATCCCCCTGCCCACACCAGCCTGCTCTGTGTCCCCACAACAAGCTGCACCAAGGGAAATATAGGTTGGATATTGGGAAAAAGCTTTTCATGGCAAGAGTGATAAAGCTCTGGCATGGCTGCCCGGGGAGGTGGTGCAGTCCCCATCCCTGGGTGTGTTTAACAAAGCCTGGATGTGGCACTGGGTGCCAGGGTTTAGTGGGGGTGTTGGGGCTGGGTTGGACTCTATGATCTTGAAGGTCTCTTCCAACCCAGTGGTTCTGTGAATTCTGTGAGTTCTGTGAACAAGGAGATTCCCACCCAAGGACACAGCTGAAAACTTCCCCCACCAGCTGCCCTGTTATTTTGGGGGAGAGTCTCCCTGAGAATGTCACAGGTTAAAACATCTTCCCCCAGTTTGCTTTACCTCCAATCCCAACAGGAGAAGAGGGTTATCCATGACTCATTTCTCCTGCCATCCATGAGATTCCACAGCATGTCCTGTTCCCATGGAGATGTCACATGAGCCACCTGGAAGGGACCCAGCAGCCAGCACTGGGGAGGCAGAAAAGGAGGAACAAGCGTTTTCCAGAGGGAATGAGAAGACCAGGAACAGGGGAGAAAGCAGCAGCCCGGTGAGCAGAAGGGAAATTATCAATTATCAATTATCAGGTCCTGCTTCCCATCCCTGGCTTCCAGCATCCCCCATGGAGCAGGATGGAGTGTTTGGGTGTCCCAGGTACCAACCCACATTTGAGAGCTGATCACAGTTACAGTGCAATTTTTAGGTGCAACTTAATAAAGGTGAGAAATAAGCCTTAATAAAAAATAAAATATTGCTTTTCACAGAATTGTGGAATATCCTGAGTTGGAAGGGACCCACAAGGATCATCAAGTCCCACTCCTGGCCCTGCACAGGACAACCCCCAGAATCTGTAGTTGTGACACAAATGCTGATCTCAGTTCTCAATGTCAGTGTCATCTAATGGGATGTCCCTGCAAAGAACTTTGGTTCTTAGGGAAAGCAACACATGGAACAACACTGAGAAAATACAGCAGGAGTGTTTTGGATAGCTCAAGTTCTGTAATTAATACAAATATATTAATTTATTCAAGTATTGTATTAGCAGAGGAAGAAAAGATTCAGAGCATTTTGGACTGTTTAAGGCTATTTCTGGGATGAGGCTGTTCCCAGGCAGGGGAAAGGGAGCTGTGCTGTCCTGGTTTGCAGCCTGACTGCTCTGTTTGGAGGAGGCAGGAGGAGCAGTGAACATCATGAGCAGCAGTGTGAGAAACCTTGTCCAGACACTTCCTTAATGGATTTAACTTCATAAAGTGGGAAGCTATCCCATGGGAGAAGACCCTGGGAGGACAAGGGGGATGGGTGTAGGACCTGGGGGTTCCCAGGGGTGTTTTGGCTCCCAGAACACCCCAGTGTCCCACAGGTTTTTTTCCTCAGGCAAACACTGGGCTTGGTTCCCCTGGAGACAGGTCTGGAAAAGCCCATCCCTGTCCAGGGGTGTGCACAAGGATGGCACAGCCAAGCTGCCACCACGGGGCACACGTGGGGCTGTGGAGCCAGGGAGGGATGTGCCACAGGATGCACTGAGGGATGTGCCATGGGATGTGCCAAGGGATGTGCCACAGGATGAACTGAGGAATATGCCAAGGAATGTGCCAAGGGCTGTGCCAAGGGATGTGCCAAGGGATGTGCCACAGGATGCACTGAGGGATGTGCCACAAGAGGCACCAAGTGCTCACTTTCCAGGCAAGGATTCAGCCAAGGCTGAGCGAGAGAAAACATCCTCATTACAGCCTCGGATCCCTAACATTTAACACAGCTTCCCCACTTCCCCAGGGCTCCCTCCTGGGGAAGATCTCTCCTGTTTACACCCATCAAATGCCAAATCCAGTTTCCTCATGCCCTGATGGGGTGATGTGGATGGGATGACACGAGCTCCAGGTGAATATTGACTTTGCAATGACACTGTTCCAGCCCAAACACCACCCTCTGCACCGGGCAGCCGAAGGGGGCCGGCATGCCAGCAGTCCAGCAGAGGAATTATTTGATTCCCCTGCCCTGCAGCATGCTGTCTGCCAGGAAATTTTCATTTGGTCTCTCCAACTCGAGAACCAATTGTAAATGTCACTGCTAAACACTCAGATTTAAGTGTTGGGTTGTCTTGTTTGGTTACGGCACCGAAAGGTCAGAGCTGACTAATGGAAGTACAAGCGGTGTCAGGAGGGAAACTGTGTTCTGATGGGGTGAGCAAACACCTGGGGACAACCTAATCACTCTTCCTGCTGCATCTCTCTCTTGCCTCTCCAGCTCCTTCAGTCAGGGCTGTTTTTCAGGTCTTACAACCTGGAAAAGCCATTTCTGAGGAAAATTCCTGCTCGTGACGTTGCTGCCGGGGATGCTGACAGCGCTGGGTTTCCCTGTGGAGGAATCAGAGCTCATCTCACCATGGCCTGGCTGGATTTTCTCCCAAAGGGGAAGGGATTGCACCAGAACTGGGCTGCTGCTACCCCCACTGGCACCACCCACCTCTCTCCATGCATGGCTCAGGCTTTGATGCCAAAGTCTCTGTGCCTCCACTTCCATTCTCCATTTCAGCCCTGCTCTGGCATCCAGCATCCCAAGAGCTCCATGTAGAGAGCAGAACAGGGCTGTTTTCCCCCCTCCCTTCCCATTCCCCGCTACTCACACCCCTCTGAATTCCCCTTGCCCTTAGCTGTTCCAGTTGTGGTGACCCAATGAAACTCCAGCTGCCTCAAAGTGACCGAGTTGAGGAAATCTGCTTTAAGCAGAGCCCATTCCCATCATTCCAGCTCTGCAAGCAGAGTTCATTATATTTATTTTAAAGCTGCTTTTAAAAATTATAGACCATCTGCCTGGCAGAATAAAACCCTTAGGAGCTTCTACTCCTCTCCAGAGAGCAGCGTGGTGGTCCCAGGCAGGAATGTTCATCACTCCATACAGATGCCATCCTGCACTGGGATCCAGTCCCTGCTGCCCACCCCAAAATCTTCCCTGGGCAGAGAAATTCAGTGATTCCAGATGTCTGAATGTTTCTGGACATTTACATCAATGAGCACTGGAAATTTTAGGAAAACTAGGAGTTAGGGAATAATTGCAATGGTTTTTCCCCACGACTCTGGGGTCTGTGATGAATACTAGCCTCGATTTTATGTTACCAGCCTGGAAAATAGCCAGGGTCCCCAGGGTGCTCACAGCATCTCTCCAGACATCTTCCCAGGAATCCAAGATCCTGCTGGGCTTAGGGAGAGTTCTCCAGCTACCTGAGCCTCCTTTTTGTCCAGGCTGAGCCCCCCCGCCCAGCTCCCTCAGCCCCTCCTGGTGCTCCTGACCCTCAGTATAGGAGAAAATTGTCTAATTCACAGATGCCTTTGCAGGAGCATCCCTGGGGAAAGGATTCTCTTAAGGGATAGATTGTGCCAAGAGGGTGAAGAGGATGAGAAACCACCATAAAATGTAGAAGGGGAAAAATCCACATACCATCACCAAATGCAAAGAAAGCCAAGAAAATAAATATCCAACTCCAAATGGAGTTATTTCCTCCCCAGCTCAGGCATGGAGCAGCAGCGCTGAGAAAGTCAAAGCAGTTTGTGGTCCATAAGATTAATAGGAAATCTGCTCTGGATTGGGAACAATTCCCTCTTTTATTGCAATGAACCCCAAAGAGTAATGGCTGCAGGGCAAGAAGAGGAAGGTAAATTGCAGTAATAATGTGTTTCCTTGTGCTGACATGCTTTTGATCATAGAAAAATACACCATCTGTTTCTAAATTACTTGTTGTATTGATTTAACAGTTAGGAATGGGGGCGGAGGGGATCTCTTTTTTTTCTTTTGCAAATCCATTTTGCGAGGTCTCCTGGAAATCTGACAGTTATGTGCAATAAGAAGTAAGGGCTTGTTCATCATAAAAGATTCCTGCTGTCAGCCATGGGGCTGTGCTGGGAGGAATGGGACATCCCCTTCCCCTCCATCAGCCTGTCCTGCCAGGAGCTGTGCAGCTGAGTGCTGATGTACCCAACAGGAATTATTTCTTACACCAAATAAACTCTTACTGTGCTGCTGCTTCCCTCTGAGGGTGGGCAGGCCCTGGCACAGGGTTCCCAGAGCAGCTGTGGGTGCCCCTAGATCCCTGGAAGTGCCCAAGGCCAGGCTGGATGGGGCTTGGAGCACCCTGGCACAGTGGAAGGTGTCCCTGCCCATGGAATAAGATGAGCTGTAAGTTCCTTTCCAGCCCAAACCTGTGGTTCTATGGTTCCTCCCTGCCCAGATCACACACACCTCACTGCCCTTATTGCTCTCAATTTCTACAGATTTCCTTCCTTTTTTTGCAACTCCTCCCCCTGCACCCCAAAGGCTGCCACATCACCAGTTCAGCACATGGCAAAAGGACCTGTCACCCCAAAACCTCCCTCAAGCCTCCCCCCTTCACAGGACAGCAGGATGTCTAACATGATTAAAAACCACAGAATCAGAGAAGGTCTGGGTTGGAAGGGAACTTAAAGCCCAGCTCATTCCACCCCCTGCCATGGCAGGGACACCTTCCCTATCCCACGTTACTCCAAGCTCCATCCAACCTGGCCTTGAACACTTCCAGGAATCCAGGGGCAGCCACAGCTTCTCTGATATTATTTTGCAGCCAATCAGTTGTTGTTCCTCTGCCTGCAGCCTGAGTGTTTTAGTCCCTGGCTAATGGCTTTCCTGGGAGACTCCAGGTGCCCCCACGGACAGGGCCAGTTCAAAAGGAAAACTTGACACTGCAGTGATGCAAACAGAGCCTTTCCTGTTGTCCCAGTAACTTTCCAAGCCTCTGCTGCTGCTCAGCCAGGCAGCTGCTTTTACTGGAAACATGTAAAAAACAAAACAAAACTTTCTTGAGTTTAGAAACAATGCCTGCCTTCCTGTGAGCATCCTAAAGTGCAGGGAATCCAAACTCATGTGATACCACCATAGAAGATGCTGGCCATCAGCATGTCCTTCTCTGCCACTACCAGCACAGTGCTGGGCACCTTAAAGATGTTCTATCCCCACGTGAACCCCTGCACTCCCAGCACCACCAGCTCACAGCAAATCCCTTCCTCCCCCTGGTGGAAAACACCCCAAGGCACAGCCCAGGCACCACCCAAGCAGATTTTCGACTTCTCCAAGTGAAACCAGGAGACAGATCTTGGGTCCTGCTGATTGTGATCTGCAAAGTTTATTTAACTCCCCCAGAAAAGGCATTTTCATGCAGAATCTTTTGGTTCATAAAAGAAGTCATTCTGCAGCAGCCACCTGACAACCCTCCCCCCAAACCAAGAAATAAAGTGACCCCAGAGTGCACAAAACCAAACGAACCGTCCAACTCCAACAGAGAAAAGTGGTTCCTATCATTCCATACCATATCGAAAAATTTGGCAAATTCAGCTGATCTTGCAGTTCGTGTCCCTTAAGCACTTTAGAGCTGGTTTGGCCTCCAGCCCTTGGGTTGCCTGTCTGGAAAAAAGACACAGGGGTCCTTGTGCTGCAGGACCTGGGGACTCTCGGAGGGGTCCAACCCAGCGGTGGAAGAGCTGCTGCATCAGCATTTGGAAGTGGGCAATATAAATATAAAACATGGATACAAATGGGCTCTTTGTACAGAAAATATCATCTCTCAAGGCACTGGGGTGATGGCCACGTGTCCACTGGTGGGCTCCCAATGGGCCTCTCCAGCCGCCAAGGAAGGAGGGGAGGAAGGCACCGGAGAAATCCTGGTGCTGCCATCCAGGAGGGGTTTCACCCCACAGCTGCCCCCAGACGCCCCGAGAGGGGTTTTTCCTGGCTGAATGGTGCTTTTCCTTAGTGGGGGTGACTGATCCCATGGGGGCTGCAGTCTCCTTGGGATGGCTCAGGGCTGGGTTGGGCCAGGAGGGAGGTGCATAGATGGGCGGGGGCTTGGGCTGCCCCGGCCGCTGCTGGGCTCCCTCGTCATGCCAGCAGCCCCAGCCGGGTCACCTTGGCCGACAGGAAGGAGTGGATGATGAAGACGATGGTCTTGGGGCAGGAATGAAGGTCCAATTGCTGCAACAAAGGAAAGGAAGAATGTTTGCAATGGAGAGGGCTGTTCCTGAAGCAGCCAGCTTTCAGCCAGGTACCACACAAAGCTCCCCAGACACACCACAGCTTTACTGGGGCTCTGGGAATGGCTGTGCACCTGGCTGGGGTGGGCAGACAGGGCCATGTGTCACCCCTATGCCAGGCAGGACAGGTGCCATGATCAGGGCGGGTGCTCTGTGGGTGGGGTTGCTGAAGGCAAAGCCAACTCACAATCTCTCCCTCTGGTCCACCAAAGTCCAGGTAGAGCATCTTGGTGCCATCATCCGAGGACATCTGCAGCTTCTCAAAGGGCTGCTGCAGCAGGATGGTCCTGCTGAGCCCGGGCTCGCTGGTGGAGATGGTGAAGCCTTTGTCGATGTGGACAGTCAGGGTGCAGTCCTGCCCCTTCCACGTGCACGCTGGGGACAGGGACGGGACAGGGGTGAGCCGGGGGTCCCGCCGCGCCCCCCGCCTCCCCCGGGCCCCCGCTGACCTGCCGAGACCTCCTGGGCCAGCTCGGCGGCGCCGTGGGTGCCGTCCACCAGCAGGCGCGTCCACAGGGCGAGCTCTCGGGGGCTCTCCAGGCTGAAGAGATGGGTCTGCACGCCCAGGCGGCCGCCGGCGCGCAGCGCGAAGGAGCGCTCGGCCTCGTACAGCGCCGAGCCCTTGGCCGGCCCCGAGTGCACCAGCCTGCGGCACGGCCAGCGCTCAGCACCGCGCCCCGCACGGCCCCGGCACCGCCACAGCACCGCACCCTGCATCCCACCCCGCACCACGCCAGTGCTGGACCGCCCCAGCGCTGCACCCCTGCACCGCAACATCCCAGCGCCAACACAGCACCGCACCTCAGCATCGCTCCTCACACAGCTCAAGCCCCGCTTCGCATATCGCACAGCCCCAGCATTGCCCCGCATCCCGCACGGCCCCGGCACAGCCCCGGCACTGCCCCGCATCCCGCACGGCCCCGGCACAGCCCCGGCACTGCCCCGCATCCCGCACGGCCCCGGCACAGCCCCAGCATTGCCCCGCATCCCGCACGGCTCCGGCACAGCCCCAGCATTGCCCCGCATCCCGCACGACCCCAGTGCCTCACCCGGCTCTGCTCCGCGGCGGCCGCGCAGAAGGACCACCAGGGGGCGCTGCAGCCCCGCGGATGAGGCCCCGCAGCGCCCGCGCTGGAGCCGCCCCCGCCCCAAAACCCCGCCCCGAGCCCACACCCTCCACCCTGAAACCCCGCCCCAACCCTGCCCCGAATCCCTCCCTCAAAACCCGCCCTGAAAACCCGCCCCGACACCTGCCCGAAACTCCCGCCCCATCCCCGCAACTCAGCTCCGCTGTGCCCATTGCCCTGACACCATCCCCGCGCTCTAAGCCTCCGCACTGTGCCCGAGACTCTGCACCAACCCTTGGACACTGTCACCACTTTGGGGGTCTGACACCAGCTCTGGGTTCTGTCCTGACTCCCAGACCCTAGTACTGCCCCCCAGGGACTGCCAACGCAATCCCCGAGCGGGTCAGGAGGGCACTGAGCTGGTGGCCCCTACCTGGTGGCGATGAGGGGGTAGCTGTGCGTGGGCTTGCCCAGCGCGTCCCGGCTCTGCGGCAGGCTCCCGTACAGCAGCAGCTCCTTCTCGGTGAGCACGGCCAGGAGGTTCCTGGTGCCAGCGCTGGGGAGCTGCAAAGGGACTGGGTCAGGGCCACCGGCAGCATGGTGGCAGGGAGTGGCGGGGGACCGGGGGGTACCTGCTCCGTCAGCCAGCCCACGTGCTTGACGTCCCGTCCGGCCACCGTGCCAGCGCCCGCCAGCTGCGCCCGCAGCTCCTCCTTCACCCGCGGCAGCAGCGCGGCCGCGTTGGCCTGGATGGCGCCGAGCCACGACTGCGCCGTGGCCTCATCCTTGGCCCGCAGGAAGAGGGCAACGCGCCCGTCCGCCGAGCACACCTCCAGGTACCTGCAGGGACACGGCCCCGATGAGTCCCGTCCCGCCCTCGGCTCCCCGGGACACCGCGGTGGCATCGCCGGCCCAGCGCCAGGCGCTGACCTGTGCTCCGGGTCGGTGGGGAGGCACTTGCGGGACACGTAGCACATCTTCAGAGGGACACTCCGGCTCTCCCGGAGCTCCCGAGGGGGCAGCAGCGGGGATGATCGCTTCTGCTGGGCAGCAGGAGAGGGGTCCCAGCTGACCGTCGCCCCCGCTGAGGAGTTCTTGAAGTAGGGGGAGATCTCCTTCATGTACTTCACTGGAAGAGAGGCAGCACCCGCTGAGGACACGGCACAGGCCAAGCAGCCTCATCCTACCCTGCTGAAACTGCCACATCAGAGCTGCTGACCCCTCCATTAGCTCCCCAGAGCTGCCACCCATGCTGCTGCAGGTCCTCTGCCCCTGTGGGGGCAAGGGTGGCACTGATGGGCAAGGTCATACAGGGAGTGACACAGAATCACAGAATGGGTTGGAAGGAACCTTAAAGATCATCCCATTCCAAACCCCTCATTCCATTTACTGGGGATTTCAAGCAGCATTAAAGGGACCTTCATGCTGGCACATTGATGTCAGAGCTTGTAGGGTGTAAGGGGAAGATGTGTGCAGATGTCAGTAGGGCTTTTCTGCATGGTGCAGGGGGATGGAGCATTGTGTGGCTCTTGGGAGGATTGAGGATTTGCACACCAACCCCAAGAATGGTGAGGGTCCTGCTGGTAGAGACAATTACGGGAGGTTGTGGCCTCAGTGATAAGAGCAATTGCTTTAGGAACAGAGAACACTGCTTATCACAGAACCGCAGAATAGTCTGGGTTGGAAGGGGACATAAAACCCATCTCAATCCACCCCCTGCCATGGACAGTGACACAGGGATCCAGGGGCAGCCACAGCTTCTCCAGGCACCCTGTGCCAGGGCCTTGCCGCCCTCACACGACACCTTAAACCCTCCCAGTACCTCAGCCCCACCATCCCCGCCTGGGGAGCTCTGCAAGAGGTATAAAAACAGCCTTTTCCCCCCTTTTTCCTTCCCTTTAACCCAGATCAGTTCACAGATCCAGGCCTGAGCAGTTCCCTGGGGTGGCACACACAGCCAGGGGTGGGGAATGGGAAAGAGTTCCAGGCCAAAATTACACAGTCCAAACTGTGCTGGTACAGCCTGTCCCGCTGCCAGCTGAGGAACAGTGCTCAAATACCCTGGCTTGGCCCCAGGAAAAGCCTTGGAGAGTGTGCTCTCTGCTCACACAGTCCTGCCCCATGAGCCTCAAACCAGGGACAAGAAATCAGTCCCCACTGAGCCTGGCTCCAGAGCCAGAGCCCTCAGAGCCACGCTGGGATGGCAGCCGGCTCCAGAGGTTTGGGGAAAGAGGGAGATGAAAGGCACCACAAATTGATGGGGCCCCACAGCCACATCCTGAAAATGAGTTTGGCATTGCTGGCTGAAGAAGAAAAACTCCAGCTAAGCAGGCAGGATGCCAGTCCTGGTCCTGCCCTGGGGCAGCAAGGGACCAGCTACTGACTCCAGGGAAGGGTTTCCCTTTGGAGGCCCTTAGGAAAACACCACGGAACAGACACGTGCCTGCAGCCACGTCCCCAGCCATCCTGGCTGGTTCCACTCCAGGTCCAAGCCAGCAGAGTGGCTGGCAGGATGGGGGACACGAGCTTGGCTTTGCAGCCAACCCTTGGAGGTGGCTGGATGGGCGCAGCTCCATCGCTGAAGCCAAGTCACAGCAGCCTGATGTGGTGCCAGAAAGGAGCCCTTTTCCCACCAGGAAAGAGTCTGCATGCACCTACTCCCAAACTTCACCTGGCCACCAGATGGGTCATCTCCCACCCATCTTCCCCCAAGCTCACGGCCCCAAGGCTGCCAGAGTTCCAGGAGTGTTTGAACAATGCTCTCAGGGATGCACAGGGTGAGATTGTTGGGATGTCTGTGCAGGGCCAGGGCTTGGACTGGATGATCCTCGTGGGTCCCTTCCAACTCGGCCCATTCTGTGCTCTCCCCTTTCATTCCTATCCCAGCGAGCTCCCTAAAACCCCTAAATCCTGACAGCCCAGCAGGAGCTGCGTGGAGCCAGAGCCCCGTGGGTGCTCTGCGGGACGCGGCTATAAATGGCCACGGTGCTGTGCCACGTGGGCCGGGTCACCCCGCGGTGGCCCCGGGGCCAAGGCGGCGGCGGGGGCCACCAGCCTCGTGCCCTGCGCCTCCCGTTACAAAAATAGCCACGTTCCCGCAGGCATCCGAGCCGCGCTGGATCTGACCCGAGCCATTAATCTTGGCAGCGGGGACCTGCCATTATCCCGGTGCCTGGGAACTAATTGGAGTTCAGAAAGATGCCATTGAGCCGCTGAAACCCGAGCGGCGTCCCTGCGCCAGCCCCTGTCTCCCCGGGCTCGCGGGGGACGTCACCGGCATTAGCTGGGCGGTGGCGGGGTCACGTCCCGAGGGAGCCGCGGAGGACAGGAGCAGTGTCCGGTCCGGGACAGGGCACGGAGAATGAGGCAACAGGCAGGGTCTAATGTCTCGGCTACGTGGCTTTAAGGAGGCTTTCAGGCCAGTCGCAAAGCACGGGGGGTCTGAAGCCAGCACGGGGAGCTGGGAGGTGCTGGAGGCTGTGACACTCCCTGGCCAAGGCCAGGTCACCATCCCATGGGAGCTGTTGTCCCCTCCAGTGACCCCAGCACTGGCTTCACAGCGGGCTGACTTACACTTCTGCCAGTCCCTTCACTGCAATTGGTATTGAATGGATTAATTTATTACCTCTATCTCATTAAAGCAAACAACTCAGACCATATCATGCATCACCTCTGCTAGTGGTAACTAATTCTTGAACTGTTTTTTCTTTTTAATTACCACCTTGCAGTGCTGGGGCTCCTGCCTGCTCCCTGGCAGCCTGCACCCTCCAAAAACCACTGGGCAGCAATGCTGCCTGGCTGCTGTTGACTTAAAGGCACCTACAGCAGGCACACAGCCCTGGGTGGCTGCTGGGCTAATCCACGTGGGCTCCAAAGCCATGTGGGCTCTCCAGGGAGAGAGCCTGTCTCACCGACCCTCTCCGGAACAGAGGACAGGGGACAAATAGGACCTTTAACTGCTCAGGGCTTTGCACCAAGGAAATCTTTATTTTAGGGTTTTGGGGTACAGCAAAAGTCTCTGAGGGTGTAGCCACATGACAGGACAGTGGCTCTGCAGGGGGCCAGGTGGAGGCACAGGGGCTCTCAATCACTGGAGCATCCCATGTGTGCTGAGCCCTGGAGTGAGCTGCGCCAGGGACATGTTTAACCAAAGGCCCTGGGCCTGCTTCTGTGTTGCAGCTGTTTTTTTCTCCCCAGCATGCCAGAAAGAGGCAGAACCATCAAAATTCCTTGGTTTGACTTCTTGGGTAGAAATTCTCCCTCTCCATCAGCCCATTCCTCACAAGGATGGAGAACAATCACAAACCAACCACTCCTGGCACCCTGGATCCTGAGTCAGCACAATCTGCCCCACGCATCCCCATGGCTTACCAGTGCTCAGAGCCAAGCCTGACCCCACAGAGCTTCACTGAGGAGCCACAATGCTTCCTCCAGGCAGGAAAATAGACATGGACACCTAGAGGAGGTTCAAGAACATCCTCTCACTGCTTGGGTCACCAGCACACTCTGCTTCAGCCTGGAGATCACAGTGTGGATTCAAAGAAGAGGTTCCAGGCTCCATTTCTGCTCAGGAGTAGGATGGTGCTGCTGTTTCTCCTGCCAAAATCTTCCCAGCAGCATCTACACAGCTCAGCAAGGCCATCACATCAGGAAATCTTCCAGGGAGCTCCTGCAGATTGAGTGCTGGCCCTACAGAGATGCTAATCCCACCTCCAGCTGGTCCCTCTCTGCCTCAGGATTAATGAGGCAAAATTGGCATGTTAAACTGGGGGGCTGAGCAAACACACATCCCGAAGAGACACCTTGAAACAACCTGCCAGCTCCAACCCAACGCTCTGATGTGCTTCCAGAATGGCCAACACAATACCCAGCACCCCACCCTGGGACCATGCCCTGCCCCTGGACCATGCCCTGCCCCTGGCTCCAAGCATGAACATGACAGCAGCTCCTGTCTCAGCTGCCTCAGCTCAAGTCCTTCTACCCCAGGGAGGAAGATGCCATGGGATGCTGCAGGGTGAGGCGCCACTGCTGTCCCTCCTGCCCCAGGATCCTGTCCCAGCACTCAGTGCCACATTCCATGCCCCAGCTCTTTGCTAAACATTCCCCTGTGCTGCACCATCAGCAGGGAGATCATGGAACAACTCTCCGTGTTTCCAGGGAGGAGAAACAAATCCAGGAAACTCCCCAGGGAAGCAAAGCTTCAGAGCAGCAAGGTGTGGAGGTGGCAGATGTGCCCCCTCACCTCTTTTGGCATCATCCCCAGAGCAGATCCAAAGCCTGCCTTCCCACGATTATGGCAACCAGCACTCTGGAGAATCCCCAGCCCCACTCTCTCCCAGCACCCATTTTTCTGAATTTCAAATTCCAAGCAATTACTTGGCCAAGCAAGTCCTAAACAGCAGAGGCAGCCCCAGGAGCACCCCTGTGGCAAATAAGTCATGGACATAAGATGCCCACAGCTACCCCAACTCCTCCTCCCCACTGCTCCCTGTTCTTCCCCCATGACAACACAGCACAGGGGCCTCACCAGGAAAACCACTCCTGACCCCAGAACCCTTCCCAAGGCAGCTGGAAGGATGTTTATCAGCCTTCCCCCTGCCATGGAAAGTCTCTGCCACGGAGATTTCAAGCAATGAAAATAAGGAAAAAAAAACAAGGGAAAAATAAGGCAAGGGAGAGCAACTCTCCCTGAAATAACAATGTAATATAAATACAGTCCAACTCCTCCTGCAAATACCAAGAGAGTAGTTTGGCACATTCAAAAAAAATCTTGGCAGGACACATGGAGAGGTATCTGCATGTCCTCACGCCTGGGCAGCAATGACACCCAGGAGCCTGAAACCAAGCTGAGCAGCCCAGGGTGAAATCTGGCACGTGGAGCCACTGCTGATGCTCACATTAAAACATGTCACCCCCCAGCTCTGCCACTCTGGGGAGTCTCAGCCCAGCTCACTGCCCTGGGAGGAGGTGCCAGCTCTCCTAGTTTTGTTACCTGCTGCAATGCCACCTGCAAACCACCCTAAAAACTCCAAATCCCAGAAATTACTGCAGCCAGGAGCAGCAAGGAGTGAACAGATGCTGGCTATGCCAAATACTCTGGTTTAGCATTCAGAGCCCTGTAAGGAAAGCTGGAGTAACACCTGGCAGCTTGTGGGGAGCAGAAAGTGTCTAAGTAATGTTAAGGTGCTCTTTTTTAAGCTCTGCCTTCTCCAAGCAGGAAAAGGCAGCAGGGAACGCCCCAGTTTAACACCCTTCAGGCACTTCAAGGCCACCCCCTGCCCCTCAGCCCTGCCACCTCTCCCTGGGGCAGGGTGTTTGGAAGCCAGCTCCTGGAGAGCCACAGAGGTGGCAGGTACAAGGCAGGACCACCACCTCCACAGGGCAGTGACAGCCTGACCATGGCACAGCCCCACCACCCCCATTGCAGAGCTGCACTGTGCCAGCAGACCCAAAACCAGGGAGGGGATGGAGATGTACCACGTTTATCAGCGACATCAGTGATCAGATGAGCAGCAGAGATCCCTTCCCTGCTCTGGCTGAACCCCAACAACATCAGATACAAACTCATCCCAGAGCTCCAGAGTGCTGTAGTGGGAGCCAGCCCAGCCCCAGTCTCCTCCCAGGGGTACCTGCTGGGAGTTTTAATTAATTAAGAAGCCCAGCAGATCATACCTGAGCTCAGCAAGCTACAGCAAAGGCCCTACCTGCAACTGCCTCCCAGGAGGGGGACCAGAATCCCAGGGAACGGAGGAGGAGGGGTCCAGGGAAAGAAATTTTTCTCTCCAGAAAGGGCAGCTCCTCTCCACCTCTGGCAAGAGCTCTGGCAGAAGGGAAACCCACACCAAAGGATGAACAGAAAATAATGGACGGAGGGTGGTCCAAGAGCAGCGGCTCCAGGCAGGAATTTCACAGATTCACAAAGAAAGAAACTCTTGTATTTTTCTTTGGTCAGAAAAAAAAACAACAAAACCACCCCACCACCAACCCTATCTGCTTCCAGCAGCTGTGCAGAGCAGCACATTCCTCCAGCTGAACCGTGGTCCTGAGGCTCCCAGGAGAGGAGGAACCCACAACAGAAAGGGCTGAGCAAAGCTAAAAATGAAAATCTGGAGCTGAGACAATCTGGGGAAGGCACAGGAAAGCCAGAGCCATGGTGGTCGCTGGCAACACAGCACACAGAACTGCTTTATTCAGGGACAGCCCCGAGCACTGCCCCCAAATCAAACCTCCCTTTGGGATCTGGGAAGGGTCTCTGGTGCCAAGACCCCCCTGTTAAGCAGGGTGACCCCAGGGACTGGTTGGAAGTGAGGGGAAGGGAAGACTCCTTTCCTGAGGGACAGATCTGGGATGCTTATCCCAGCCTGGCTGAGCTGGCAGAGGGTGGGCAAACATGGACAGACGTGAGCTGAAGGGTAGCCAGAGAAGAATGGGGTCTCTCCCTCCAACCCATTCACCCTCACCCAGTCCTCAAGTAGGGCTTGAAGGACTCCTACAGTGTGCCAGCCCTCTCAGGACTTGGAGACACCAGGGACCATCTGCCTGATACCGAGAGGGAGCCCGTTCCCAGGGAACAGCCTGCTCCAGGGTGGTGAAGGCTGCATCCCTGGGATGCCTGTAGCCTCAACTTCCAGGGATCCCCTCGGTGGGCAGCATCCCCTGGATGGGTAGTTCCTGAACAGGCCCTGCCTCACCCTCCACCTGCCCAAAACCCACCAGCAAACCCCAAGGTGCTCAGTGCACCCCCTCCCCACTGGCATAAACCTACACCAGCCAGGGATGTGGGTTTAAATTAAAACCACGGGAAAAGCAGAAAATGTTTTCTCTTGCCGCAGGAACTGCAGACGTGGAGGTGATGCCGTGCAACGAAAGAATCCCAAATCCCAGAAACTTGTCCCACACCTCCCACTGCTGCCTGCCTGAGGTCCCACAGTGGGGAGACAGAGCCTCTGGGCATGGAGCACTGGCACACACATCTCTCCCTCTCTGGAAGGAGACAGGGAGATCCCAGCAGTTACCTCCAGCTCTCCGGATGAGCAGACAAATTACTCTGCATATGTTGTTTTCCATTTGAAAGAGTATGCAAATGCAGCTGCAGATGATATGCCACCCCTGTGTCATCCCAGTACAGGAAGGAGAACCCTTCTGCCCCATCACATCTTTGTCTCTTACCTTCCAAGATCACTTCCTTGCCCGTCTTCTTCAAGGCCTGCACGGCCTCATCGTGGGTGGCCTCGGACAGGTCGGTGCCGTTGACGGCGAGGATGGCATCCCCCACGTACAGCGCCTCGGTCTGGTCTGCTGCCAGCCCCTTAAAGATCTTGGAGATCAAGATGGGCATTTTATTCTCTCGGCCACCTTGAAACAGAAGAGATAGGGAGCGATTGTGGCTGTAGGAGCGCTTGGAGGAGTGGGTGGGGAGGGGGATGCTCTGGTACCAGATGGTCCCAGCAAGGCTGAGCCTTTCTGCTGGCACTCAATGCACTGTGCCAGGTCAGCCCACTGCCCACTCCCCCAGATACCCACAGGACACCTGTACCAACCATAGCAGCCAAAATACCATGAGGCTGTACAGCTGATGAAGTGATTGCTCCAAAACCACTCAGATTGGTCACAGATTATTCACAGAGCGAACACATAACCTGGCCATCTCCCCATCAGTTTTGGCAGGAAAGTGTATCGTTATTTGCATTATTAATCATGTGTGCTGAGAAACTATACTGGCTCCAAGGACTTTGTGATCTCAACAGACAAGACAGCTGAATGTTTTTGGAGAGGCCAAAGAGCCAGGGAGAGGTGAACCAATCTGACTGCATGTTCCTGTCCACACAGCAGCCCTATCTGCTGGCTGCTCCCTGCTGTCCTGACTAAAAGAATGCTATTCAAACTCCCAGCGGCTTCAGGAGATCAGTTTGCACATCGACTTTTGAACCCACAGGGAGATCCGAGCCGCGTCCGTGCCAGGGCACAGGGATGCAGCAGCCACTGCTCACGGCAGCCGGGGATCAGCAGTGCCCGATGTGCCCTGAGCCCCGGGACAGCCTGTCCCGAGGAGTCTCCAAGAGATAATCCTCACCCCAGAGGGAGATGCTGAGCGCAGCCCGCTGTCACTGCCCGCGCCGGGCTGCTCCCAGCCAGTGCCACAGGCATTTCCTCGCTCAGCCGCCTGCCAAGCCAGCGAGGGCTCCGGTTATCAGCTGTCAGAGGCCCCGGCGGGGGCTGCTCCGTCCTTGCGCCAGCGGCTCCTCGCCCGGCTGCCAGTGCCAAGAGCCCTGCCAGAGCTAAGAACCTTCGCCAGCCCAGCTCTCACTCGGCTCCCCGCTGTCCTGCCAGCCCCAAGCCACATCCCGTGGCAGGACATTCACCCCCCGGGTGGCACCCAGTGTCCCTGCGTGAAACACGGCTGGCACATGAACAGTGACATGCCAGCAGCCTGGTGAGGAGTGATGCCCTGCCCTACCAAGGCTGCCCCACCCTCCACAACACCTTCCACTGCGCAGTTTTGATGGCAACTACTTCTTTTCCATATACGTCACTGCAAAAGTAAAGTTTTAATTGAACCAAGGGAAGTTTCTCCTTTCCTGGGAGAGCCACAGACCAAGCAATAACTTGGCAGCCAAGGGGTGGTTACGAAAGGGGGTGTGTGCTTCCCAAAAAAAGGGCTGGCACACTGGGGCCAGCAGTGTCGATCCAGTTCCAGCACCCGCACACTCACATTGCAAAACCTCCCCGCTTCCAGAGGGAGCCGGAGGCTGCATCTGTGTCCCCTCTGAGCTGGAAGGAGAAGCCACGTCAGGAGGCGAGAGCTGCCCTGTCACTGCCCCCGGGGCGGCCAAGCCCGCAGCCTCTCACAGCCACGCTCCGTGACAGCCCTGTCCCTGTCTCCCCGCTGCCCTTTTCATCCTGCTTTCACAGTTCCCAACACGCTCGGAAGCGCGTGAAAAACAAAGGCAGGCAGAAAGGCAGGAACTAAGAAGTTTCCAGCCTGAAGTTCAGGCGAGTCACCAAGGAGCGGGACAGCTCGGGAGGGAAAACAGACATTAAACAAGGGGGCTTCCCGCGGCCGCGCTTCCCGGGAGCACACATCTCCAAGCCCGAGCGCGCTGGTTTAACACCCCACCCAGCGCCGGCAGATCTCCAGGGGCTTTACATCTCTCCCTTCGTTTTGCTGACGGTTTTAAAGGGGCATTTCCCAACTAAGGAACACGGTGGGACAAGGACACGCTGGCCCAGCCCTCCCTTTGGCTGCAAAAGGGCAACTTTCGTGTAACCGGGTGCCCCCTGCACCCCACCTGCCCCGTGAGACAGCCTCCTACCCGTGAGTGCGGGGGACAGGGGGTGCCTCCTCCGGCTCACAAACCCTGGGGTCCCTCACCCCGGCAGAGGCACGGTGGGCAGGCACTGGCTGGTCACTCCACGCCCCAAATCATCGCTCTTTCCGCAGGCTGGCAATGGTTCGGGTCCCGTCACTGCCACGTATCCCCCTCCCCGTCCTGAGCTGGGGCTGGAGGCTGTGAGGACCCCGACCCCAGCCCCGCTCGCCGCAGGGTTCGCTCCGAGCGAGCCGTGGGACGGCAGCAGCAACAGGTCCCGGTGCTGGTGCCCCTCTCTCCCCGCCGCCCCGGGACCCCCGGGCCCGGCCTCACCTTTGATGCTGATGCCGAGCCCCCCAACGTCCTGCTTGACGACGCGCACGGTGCGCCTGATGTTGGCGAGCGCCTCGGGCGCGGCGGAGCCCGGCTCGCCGCCGTTCAGCTGCGCCGCCGGGGCCTCGGGGCCGGGCCCGGGGCCGTCTGCAGGGCTGACCCCCAGCACATCCTCGGCCAGGGTGAGCAGGACGCGGAGCCACTGCCCGCTGGGGCCGCGCAGCTCCAGCAGCCCGGTGCGCGGGGCGCGCCTGCCCGCCGCCATCTTCGCGCGCTCCGCGTCTCACACCGCCCCGCGCCGCCCCTCAGCGCCCCGCGCACCGCCCGTCCCACACCGCCTGTCCCACACCGCCCCTCACCGCCAGTCCCACACCGTCCGTCCCCGTCCCACACCGCCCCTCACCCCCCCCCCCCG
>NW_024526155.1:763553-809147 GCF_017590135.1 Pyrgilauda ruficollis | reverse complement strand
CCCCGCCCCACACCGCCCCTCACCGCCCGTCCCCGCCCCACACCGCCCGTCCCACACCGCCCCGCGCACCGCCCCTCACAGCCCAGCCCCGCACCGCCCGTCCCACACCACCCCTCACCGCCTGTCCCCGTCCCACAGTGCCCTTAACCGCCCCGCGCACTGCCTGTCCCGCACCGCCCCTCAGTGCCTGTCCCACACTGCCCCTCAGCGCTCCGCGCACCGCTTATCCCCGTCCCACACCGCCCTCACCGCCCCGCACCGCCCGTCCCACACCGCCCCGCACCGCCTGTCCCCGTCCCTCAGCAGCCCACACCACCCCGCACCGCGTGTTCCGCGCCGCCCCTCAGCGCCCCACGCACCGCCTGTGCCTGTCCCTGTCCCGCACCGCCCCGCACCGCCTCTCCACAGCCGGCACAGCCTCTCCGCTCAGCACTCCGCACCGCCCCGCACCGCTCCGCGCCCCGTCCCGTCCCGCCCCGCACCGCTCCGCGCCCCCGGACCTGGACGCAGCCCTGGGAGAGACCGGGACCCCGCCCTTGCCCCATTCCCCTCCGGAACGGGGCACCGGGATGCTCCCCAGTGCTCCCCGCACCAACCCTGGACGGGGCACCGGGAAGGGACACGGCTCCCCGGCGCTTCCCATCATGGAATGGGGCACAGGGAAGAGCACAACTCCCCGGTGCTCCCTGCTCCATCCTGGGACAGGCACTGGGAGGACATGGTGCTCCCCAGGACTCCCTCCTCCAGCCCGGATGGAGGGGCTCCAGAGGGACATGGTGCTCCCCAGTGCTGCCCATGCCTGCCCACGAGGGACACAACTCTCCTCTCTACCCTGGGACAGGGCACAGGGAGGGACACAGGGTTCCCCACTGAATCAATTACAGGCACCTGGAGGGCCCAGCACTCCTTGGCTCTCCCCATTCCAGCCTGGGATGGGGCAACAGGAAAGACACGGCTCTGGCCTGAATGGAGCATGGGGAGAGACCATGACACCAGGGTCCCACCGCTCCATCCTGAGATGGGACTCTGGAAGAGCCTGGTTCTCCCCTCACCATCCTGGCATGGGGCACCAGCAGGGACACAGCTCCCCAGTGCTCCCCTGTGCTCCTTGTTCTGGCCTGACACAGTGCACCAGGAGGACCTGGTGCTTCCCAGTGTTCCCACTCCATCCTGGGACCGGCCAGGGGAGGGACACAGGCCCCCAGTTGCCCGTCCCAAGTCTGGCCCTGGACATTTTAGGCATCCCTGTGCTGGGCTGTCACAGGAGGAGCAGTGGGAGCTAGGCACAGGGCACAGAGCTGTGGCTCATCCCAGCAGCCACAGCCAGGGCAGGAACCGCCCAAGAGTCCCGATGGGTTAAACAGGAGCCAGGCAGGGGGAGATGGTGTCTGCAGACATTCAGACAAGTCTGCATTGCTTTTTCCTTACTGGCTCTGGATCTTGAAAACGGGAATATTTTTACTTCCTTGGCAGACACCCATTCTTACTGCATTAATTAGGAGTAGAAAATACCTCCAGGAGTAGCAAACCACTCTTGGCACATCCCCTCTGCCCCTTGCAGAGTGCTTCAAGCAGTGCCAGGAGCCTCTGGGACAGGACTACTGAGGTCTCAGCCCCTCTGGAAAGCACAAGGATTTGTAAGAATTCTGTAACATTTATGGCTGGCTGGGAAGGGAGTGGAGAGAAGCTCTGGGCACCTGAGGCAGGGGGGCTGCAGCATGTGCTGCTCAGCACAGCCCTTCCCGGCCAAGGGCTGCGGCCAGCCCTGAGCATCAGCCTCACGCAGAGGAGAAAAATGCTCCCTGGGCTCCCTCCCACGCAGTAGCAGCTGTGGAATTTCTTGAGGTTGCAGCAGAGAATACCCTGAAGGTTATTTCTTTACAAAACAGACGCTTTACATATTCCTGATTTTCTCTTCGCTAAAATGACCAGGGTTTAAGTGACACTTTGCCTTCGCAGTATGGTGCTGCTCACTGTGGCAAGCACTTCTACATCACCCCAAGGATATTCTCCTCTGATCCCATCCCCTGTCCAGCCCCACTCTGGCTGCCAGTGTGTCTTGGTTTGAGAACAGCAAGGGGAATTTGGTCTTTCGGTCTTCAAGTGGACACAGAGCTCATTCCCCCTGAGCCACATGCCCTAGGAGCACTCACTTTATTTTCCAGCCAGGCAGCTGCAATCAGCAATTTGTCCAGCTTTTTTTCATTCCCAAGAGCTGCTTTTGATAATTCCAGCCTCTAAGGGCCCATTCCCATCTGAGCCAGCAGTGGGATCACTAAATATCTCAGTGCAGCAGAACTCAGCGCTGCGTTTGGGTTGTTCCCTTTCATTTCTCAGCTCTGTGCCCGAGGCACGGATGCTGATAAGCATGGCCTGGATGCATGGAAGCCATCCAGATGGTTCCAAAGCCTTTCCCTCTCCTGCTGCTGGAATGGAGAAAGCACCATGGTCCTTGGATCCAGGTAACAGCACTCTGACTTCACCTACTTTGGGGAAACAGTCTCACCCTGTGAGTGCAGCAAGGCCGATGCTCAGTGACCCCAGCAGAGAGCACGTCCCCAGCCACCACTTCTGCCTGGCTGTGGGACCCCCTGCTTCAGCAATTCATATTCCTATGACACAGCAATTCATATTCTTATGACACAGCAATATTAATATTCCTATGACAACTTTTGTGGGATAGAGACCCCAGGCGAGTATTGCAGGTGGTGTCTTCTAATGGAAACAGGGAATCCAAAGTGCCCTTAAGACCCTGGTCCCAAACTGGGAGGCTCACCCTGAGCAGGGGTCCATCAGGAGGGGACAAATAAGGCTGACAGACTGGTGAAGGACTGGGAGCTTGGCTCCAGCACAGGGGGGCTTGGCTCCAGGTTTAATCAAAGACAGGAACCATTCGCTGGCTCCTCTGCACAGCTGGGCCTGGCAAGAGCTGTGGCTGAGAAATTGGGACATGCCAGGATGTTCGTGGAGGTCTCTGTGCCCCCCAAGCACAAGTGCTGCTGTTTCCTGTCCCAGGGCACATGGTGAGCACCGGGAGCCCAGCACACGGAGTTGTCCCAGCTCGATTTGACCCTCACAAGATACCATGAGCACAATTCCCGTGCCGTGGAGCTGTAGGACAGGCGCTGGGATGGGAGGGCGGAGGGCGGAGGCTCCGGCCGGGACTGGCACGCAGGAGTGAGCCGCAGCTTCCAGGCATGCCAGCGGCGTTCGTCAGGGCTCCTGTGAAAGCGAGCAGGCGGGGGAGGAGTTGCTTGAAAAATTGCTATTCACAGAAATAGAAACTTCCCGCAGAAACACGCGTGCGTCGGTGACAAAAGCCCAGCTGGGAATTTCTCCTGGCAGCAGGAGCAGTGGGAGGGGAAGGGGCTGGAGCGTGCAGGAGACTGAGGTGCAGGACTGGGGGTGCTGCCAGGGCCCCGACCTCGGCCCTGAGGGAAATTGCTGCTTTTTAGCTGGAAAAAGCATCTCTTGGCTCCATTATCCTCCAAACGGTCCCCAGGAGCAGGACCCGGCAGTGTGGCAGTGATGGGCTCCGTGACCTCCCCTCTGAGCCATCCCCTCCAGCAGAGCTTCCTCGGTGGCCGTTGGGATCCTGCAGAGGGTGCTGAGGCCCTGGCACTGGGTGCCCAGAGAAGATGGGGCTGCCCCTGGATCCCTGGCAGTGTCAGGGCCAGGTTGGATGAGGCTTGGAGCAGCCTGGGATAGAGGAAGATGTCCCTGCCCATGGCAAGGGGTGGGATGGGATGAGCTTTAAGGTTCCTTCCAGCCCAGACAATTCTGGGATTCTGTGATTTCACACTTCCCCAGCTGATTTTCATGGCAGGTTTCAGCCATCCTGGCATTTTCTCTGCCTATTCTCTCCAGCCCCCTGAACCCCGCCGTCAAGCAGCTATTATTAGTCCCATTTCTTGGCATAGCCAGGAGCTGTGTCAAAGCCCACCAGTCTATTTATAGAGTGCTGTGAGCTGGTTTGTTACTTGTGTTAATTGAATTAATCCCTTCTGAAGAAAAGAAAAGACTTGAAGAGCTCAAGTTCAGTCCCTGGGACAACATTCCCAAACTGTGGGGATCCAGGTAGCATCTCAGGCCGCTGGATGCCCTGACAATGCTTAGCCCTCAGCACCAGGGAAGGGCTGCTGAGCTCAGTGTTCCCAGGAATTCATGGAAGGGGATGAAACCAACCCTGCCCTGAAGGACTGAGACTCGTGAAACTCTGCAAGGGATGTAAGGGAAATAGCTTTTATTATCTAGATAAATTTTAGTCTAGATATTAACAGATTTAGATGTGCAATATGTACTTAACAGATGGATTCATCCGTCATTATGCAGAAAACATAGCAAAAAAAGTGTACCTGACTTTAGAATCACTGGGATCTCTAAGTCCTTTAGAGTGTTTCTGTCTGCTTTGGGGCATAATTAGTCCCTACAAAGTTTCTTTCATCTCATGTGGGCTTTTCCCTTATGTATTCCTGTAAGATAACCACAGTCAGCTGGGCTTTCACGGTGGGAAAATGCTTATGCCACTGCATGGCAGCTCATATGTTATCAGGGCAGGATCATTTAATCATGGAACAAGATGCTGGATGGGAAAAAGCAGCACCCAGAAGCTAAAATAATTTCAGAAAGGCAAAAGTTGTCACACATTAATGTGTGACAGTCACTACCTCCTGCAGCTTTGGCTCTCTCATGCTCTTAAGACCAAGTGGTATCAGTAGCAGGGGTGTCAATCAGATAATGGACATAAATTATTAATAAAATCAGTACATGAGCTGCAGAATGTAAAATCCACCGTCATGTTTGCAATTCGACTGGGCCATTTTTTGGTTTAATTCCCAGCTTGCAAATGAAAATGCTGTTTCCTTCCTGCCTGGCACTGGGAATAAGCTTCTCTTGGACTGCAGAGTTGGTGGGACACACTGCCCATGAATCTGGATTCTGCAGCTCTCCTGGGGTTTTTATAACTCAACAGCTAAAGCTTTGATAAATGTCACTTCTCTCTGCTGCTGTCACCTCTCTCTGATGACCTGGCAATGTGACACCATCAAGGCTGTGGGCATCCCATCCCCAGTAGTGTGCAAGGCCAGCTTGGATGGGGCTTGGAGCAACCTGGTCCTGGTGGATGGTGTCCCTGCCCCTGGCAGGGGGATTGAACTGGGTGAATTTTAAGGTCTCTTCCAACCCAAACCATTCTATGATCCATCTTTATAATTCCAAGAGGTTGTCTGGAGCACAAGGAGACCTTGATGGATGTGATTTCTTTCCCTGACTCAGAGGACATTCCAGGAAGATCTTCCTGTGCTAAGCCCATAACAGAGGCACAGGAAGGATGGAAGAGACTTATATCCCAGGAAAAGGCTGTGTTTGAAGCCTGAGGGATGTTTCCCCATTTCTAGCTGGAAATCCACTTTCAGCATAAGGGCTTTGACTTAAGTGCTGCACCTTCCCTGCAAGAGCCCCATCCCTGCGGGGCGCTCCTGGCCGGGGCTTGGCTGACAGCCCCACGCTCCCTGGACCTGCCGCTTCCCAGGAGCGGGGCCAGGGCCATCTCCGGGCCGAGATTCAGCGTCGCTCCCTGGGAAGAGCTGCAGGATCTCCCGCTGTCAGCAGATGCCAGCAAAGAGCCGCTCTGCAGCCACCGGCGCTGCCGCGGGCTGGGGGTGGCCGGGGACCCCCGGGCACATTCTGCCCCCACCCACCGTCCGGGTGGGCGCTGCCTGCCGAGGGACAAAGCCTTGTGGGGATCCGGGGGGCCTTTGCCACCGGCTGAGAACCCCCAGCCTCAGCTCACGAACTGGAGCATCTGCGGCTGCTGCAGAACTGGTGGCACAACCAGGGACGGGGTGACCCTCTGGCCCGTGTCACCACCCGTGGCTTCGTGCCACACGGGGGCAGGGGACACGCTGCCACTGCCCGCTCAGCCTGCTGGCTTTGAGAGTCACAGACTGGTTTGGGTTGGAAGGGACCTTAAAAACCATCTAATCCAACCCTGCTGCCATAGCAGGGACACCTCTGCTAAACCAGGCTGCTGGAAGCCCCATCCAAGCTGGCCTTGATGTCCCAACTCTGGGGCATCCACGTCTTCTCTGGGAAACCCTGTCCTGCATCTCACTGCTGCCGCTGTACAAATATTCCCTCTTTACCTGGGCTAAGAGGGCACTGGGCAGGAACCCTCACCTCTTCTCACTGCTCAGTTATTCTGGGCTCTGGGTCGGCCCCAGCGCCGGTTTTTGGGGGGCGATGTCCAACAGGATCCTCCCACATGCCCTGACTTTCTGCTTAGCACCCAGGGCACAAACCTTCCCTTCCCCTTAACCCACCCTCCCCTTCCTCACCCAATTCCTCTCCTATAGACTTGGGAGGCACCTCCTGCTCCCTCCCAGCTTGGCAGGCGTGTGTGTGACGCCCCTGCTTCGCAACAAGAGCTATTTTTACCTTTAAAATATTCATGCTCCCCCGGCTCAGCCTCGTGCACTCCCCGTGTCCCCAGTTCCTGGCTGGATCCCTGCTGCAGCTGGGATCAGGCTCTGCTTGTGTCCCCAAGCACCCTGCAGCTGAGGGGGATGCAGGAGGAGCCCACACACTGCCCCATTAAAAGCTCTTTTTACAGCCTGACAAGTAGCTGGAACTTGTTTTATAGGAGGATGTACACATACATATGTGGTTCCTGCTATTTCCCCTTCCCTCCCTGCTATTTTCCCCTTCTTCACTGTCTTCTCAGGTCTCTCAAGTGAGCTCAGGGCTGCCCAGGGGAGCAGTGCTGGCAGTTTTGCCAAGTCTTTTTCATGGTCAGGGAAGGGTGCTGGACCTGGAAAAGCCTCAGTTCCTTGGATTTGGGTGCCAGGAAGGATCTGTGATGACTCCCCATCCTCTCCCGAGCTGCTGAACCCCATGTGCCTCTGGGGAGCCCAGCACTGTCCCAAGCCCTGGGGACACACTGCTCATTTCAATGCTGCTTTGAGGGGCACCCTAAACTAAACAGCAGGGCAGCAGCTCCAACCCACAAGACTCCAGGAAGGCTGAGCAGGGGGACACCTCAGTATTCCAGGGTGGATGCTCCAGGCACGATCCTTAGGGGGCTTTTGCAGGGGCTGGAGGGGCTGCAGAAAGGAATGGGGGGCATCATGCCTGCTCTGAGCTCCCCATCCAGCTCATGGCATCTCCAGAGGAGTCCCCTGGCATGAGGGGGATGGCAGGGATGGCAGCAGTGGCCCCCCAGGGGAAGGACACCCGTGACCATCCCCCCTTGCCCCAGGCTGGCCCCCTCTCACCTCTGCTACAGCCCTTTGCTCCTCTCCAAAGGGAGGTTTTAATTTACCCTCTTGGCTGGCGAAACCCTATCCCGAGCAATTCCCCAGCCATTCCTCCGAATCGCAGTAACTACCTCATTACTTTGATATTAATAGAATTCATATGGCCTGGAGAAGATAATTGAAATTAGCCTCGTGGCGAGGGGGAGCCGAGGGGCCGGGGGCTGAGCTGGGTGAGGGGCTGAGCTGTGGCAGGGGGTGGACCCCTGACCCCTGGCTGGATCCTGGCCTCCAGAGTGGGTCCTGGAGCTAGCAGTGCCCACAGGGATGAAGCATTGCCTGTGGTTTGTACAAAACTGGGGAGCAGGATGAACACCCATCCCGCTGTCCATCAGACCGTGAGGATCCCTGGCCAGCCCCTGTCCTGGCTCTCGAGCCATTGACCCTCTCACTGTCCCCTGCCTTGTCCCCAGCTCCAGGCCAGGCCATGTAATAACCCCCATCAACATCTCCATTGCCGTTCTTTCTGGGACAAAAAAAAAAAAAAGTGGGAAAACCAAAGTTCGTTATCTGCAAAAGCACAAAGGCAGCCCGAATGGCTGTCACAGGCCTTGCCACCGCCGGCAGGACCCTGAGGGAGCCGTCCCGCCGCCCCTCCGGCCGGGTCCCTGCGGCTCCCGCCCCCCTGCTCCCCGTCAGATGGGAGGTGACCCCCACAAAGGCCTGGGCCGCGTCTGCCCCCCTTGGGCTTTGCCCCGACACGTGTCACCTTAACCTCTTCCTTGGGACCAGCTGCTGCCGGGGGACCCTCCTTTGTGGCCCCGGCGAGCGGCAGACGAGTCTCCCCATCTGGCCGGCGAGGCCTCGTCTGTTGGAGACCCCCTGCCCTGGCTCCTAACGGCATTAACCTCGCCCTGCCCGCTCCCACCCCCTCAACTGTCACCGAGCGCCCCAGGTCCCCAGGCTGGGACAGACTGCATTGCATCCCTCAGGGACTTACCACACCCTCACCCACCCCTGACACCCGGGCATCCCTGGCTGCACTCCTGCCCCTGCCTGAGGGTATCCCGGGTATCCCTTCCTGCGCCTCCAGCCTCCTCTGTCTGCACGGGTCGGGCAGGACCAGGCAGGTTGAGGAATTTGCCTCCAGGGGCTTAAAAAAATCCCGCACACCTGTGACTGCAGGTGGGACGAGTCCAGCCCCAGAGCTTAGGAGCAGCACAGGGGCTTCATCCCAACCCCCACCACCGACCCACATCTCTCTGCCCCTTGTTGGGCCAGCACTGAGCTCCCATGGGGACTGGGGGATGCTGCGGCACCCGGGGTGCCCGGCAAGCAGGGGACCATCGGGGGTGGGCTGTGAGGAGCAGCAGGGTCAGGCCCTGCAGCATGAAGGAGCAGGAGAATAGGTGAGGGAACAGGAGAGTGGCGGGATGAATTCGATGAAGGAGCCGAGGCAGAAGCTGGCATTCCCTGGCTGCCCTGTCAGTGAAGTCCCCGGGCCAGGACAAGGCGAGGTGAGACCCTCCCTCCCTCCTTCCCTCCCTCCCTTCATCCAGCCAGCCGTCCCCGAGGAGGCCTTATCTGCCGCTAATGCTTCGCAGCAGCCGCCCTCCCCAAAGCTTGCGGGCTTGGCAAGATGCTCCGAGACTGCATTTGCTCCAAATGGATTGTATCAGGGGGAGAACAAAGCACTGGAGAGTTTTCAAAGCAGAGTTGTGATCGCAGACCGCAGCAGAGGCGGCCAGTCCCCTCTGGTGGCACCTCACAGGGGACCCTCTGGGACCAGGCTGTGCCCCAAAACCCAGCAGGCAGCGGCTGCTGCCCCTCAGCTCAATGTCCCAGCCCTGCCTCTGCCATTCCCCAGTGGTGTCCGGGCTGGGGCCATTCAACAAGTTCTGGCCAGAAGACAACGGCTCCATTTTCACCCAAAAAAATGTTCTGCTGCAAAATCTGGCCTTGCTCCAGCTGCAAATGAAAAAATTACGTTGTTCTTTGGTTTTTTTTTTTCCTTTCCTGCTGCAGAATTTCTTGGAAAGTTGGCATGGGGCAGGCATTGGAGCAAATGCTGACCTTGGCATCATGCCCTTGCCCACTTGTCTCCCCATCCCTGGTGCGGGAAGCTCCAGGCAGAGCAGCTGGCAGAGCGGATTTTTTTCTCTTAACACCCTCAAGAGCTTGGGGAGAAAAAGGGAAATATTCTCTCCTCTGCTGATGTGAGCATAAATTGCAATCACAGTCAGGAGCAGTGATAGTGTAGAGCTTCCCCTGCCCAACCTGTGCTCTGAGCCCTTTGGAAAGGGATACAGGTGATGGCAGGACTGGGCCAGGGCACCACGGCCACATGGTGCATGAACCAAGGGGTGCTCTGTGCTCGTGGGGAGGTGTTCCCAAGGAAGCACTGGCACACAGGGAACCATGCCTGTCAGGAAGGGCTAGAGCAGAAGGAAGCAAGGAATGAGACCAGAAAGTCATGTTGGCTTGGCTTTCCCTTCAGATCCTCAGAAAAGATGGTGTCAGCAGTGAGTCAGCTTCTGGAAGTATGTGAAATCGTAATTGAAGAATGCTGAGAAAACAGCAAAATCCCACAGGAAAAAAAAAAAATTGTGGGGCAAAAATATCCTGAACAACCTTCAAGCAAAAGCAAGTGTGGATCCTGGAGTCTTAGTGCTGGGTAGAGTCATGAAAGAGAAGAGGTTCAGCAACTGGACACATTTCAGGGAGCAAAGGGATAACTGCAGGTTTGCATCAGGGATGGGGAAAAAGGAAAAGCCAACCCTGGGGCAGTGGCTCTCTGCTGTGGGATGGTCACAGGGCACCACATGGCCCCACAGCAGTGGGCTAGGGGGACACACAGGAGATCCCAGAGGCTCTCCCAATGCATTCCCAGCCTGTGGGAAGTGTCAGAGGCACGAGGACTCCTCTGGACAAGTGTCACAGAGAATCTGGGGAAACAATGGAGCTGCCCAAGGCCAGGCTCTGTAAGTGTGACTGTCACATCATGAGGGACACAATAATCTGTGTCACTTTAGCAGGAGGAACAGGGCAGGGGCTGAGCCAGGAGGCACCAACATCCCCATGGCCATGGCAAGAGAGACTCGGAGCAAGCAAGGAGCCTTCTGCAGAAGGCATGGGGTGGTTCACGTGGGAGCCAGAGGCGACAGAGGGGGAAAATCAAGCAAAATGTCACAAATTCAGAAGCTCAAAGGAAAAGGAGGTCTGTGTGTCCTGTGGAGAGACGGTGAAAGGGGAAGAGAAGCTCAGGGTGGACAGTGCTGAGTGAGGGAGAGGGGTCCTACCCATTGCTGCTGGGGATCAAAACCAACCCCAGCCTTCCAGCCCTCCTGGAAAGGCCCCAACACCTGGCCAGGGACAAGAGCTGGGATCAAAGGCTGGGATGTACAGTCCTGGTGAAAATGCAGGGGAACAACAGAGCCAAACTCCAAGCAGCAGAGAAATGGAGCAGAGTGAACTTTGACTGGCTGTCCATGTAAACAGGGCTGTGAAACCTTCCCCTGCACACTGGAGAGAACCTGAGGGTAGGGAATAGCCAGATGGAAACTCCACATAAACCCAGCCCATGAGGGTACCACAGGTACCAGCAGGGCCTCAGGCTTCTGCCCCATCACAGCAGCACCACGAGCCACATCAGGTGAGATGAGGGCACAGCTGGGGGTGGGAATTCATCCATGCAGACACAACCTCCCCTGCCCTCTGGGACTGCACCTCATGCCTGGCAGTGCCCCCATGGCAGTGCGAGCTGGACACCAAACCACGGCTGAAGAGACCCGGGTGGGAACAGGGACTGTGCTGGGGGCCAAACAAGTGTGAAACAGCAACCAAAATAAAAGTTATTTTGTTATCACAGATAAATCAGACAATCCACCCTGTTCAGTGTACTCTTGAAAGTGTGTGCACTGCATCAGACAAAAATGATGGCAGTAAGGGATAGCTGTGTCACAGGGGCTCCCAGCCCACACCACAGGTAGGAGGAGCACCATACCCTGCACTTCCCGTGGGTGGAGGCACTGCAGGGCTGATGCTGCACTGTGACAGCTGTCATTGAGGGATGCTGCTCCAGAGCCTGACACATTCCCTGCGCTTCCCTCCGCAGGTGGGCACTGCCCACAGCTCTGGGAAGGAGCAGAGCCCCTGGCACAGCTGGGCTGAGCCTTGGCTTGCTGCTGGATCCTCTCTGGGCTCCCAAGAGCTAACAGCAATGAGGAAATGCCCGTAGGGGCTGTGCAACAGGGAGTCAGGGGATGTCCTCCTCCGGTGGCTGGAGCCCTGGTGTCACCATCTGTGCAGCTGCAGATGTGCCCTCCAAACTGCCCTGGCCCCACAGAGCTCTTTGCCCTTGACAGGGAGGATGAACAAAGAGATTTTGCATAATCCCCCATGATCTGCATAATGCACGGCCCCAAAACCTGCTGCTCTCACCCGCCACGGCACAAGGAGCCACTGGACCTTCCTCTCTCTTCTCAGCCTGATTCCTCTTCCCTGGCAATGTATCACTGCCAGGAGTGAAATCCTGCACTGAGCAGCTCTGCCAGGTGTGGGTACCCTCAGCCCAGCATGTTTGGGGTGCTGCTGGAGGCACCCACATCCTGACAGGAAGCTTTTGCTCCAGCTGTGAACACCACACAGTCAGCTGGGGAGGGAAAATACATGAAAGTGTGTGGGGACATTTTCACAGGAACACTTTGAGGGTGCCCATGTCTCATCCTGAAAGGTCTCCACTCCATTTGTCCCATCACTTCTATCCCACCCCCAGGGAAGGAAAATCCTGGAGGAGCTCAGGTGCTGAGCTTTGGCTGGAGCTGAGCACTTCAGAGCCACAAAATCCTGCTGCCTCGAGCGAGGAAAGAAATCTTCTCTGGGTGATGGCTGATTTTGCTTACAAATACAAAAGCAAAGCAAAAAGTAAGGCCCAGCAGTCCCTGCAGCCAGTGATTGTGGTGCAGTGCCTGGATGTTTGCAGGGCTGGGAATGGCACATCCAGCACAGCCCTTTCCCTCAGCACCATGCACAGTGACACTGTGACAGATACACTGTACAGTGGTGCCACACGGAAGTGGCCAGGCACAAAATCACCAGAAATCATCCAGAAATCACCTCAAAGGAAGAGTCCATCCAGTTGGGAATCACCTTGGGATACTCCCAAGCTCCTGCTCACCACAGGACGGGCACGAGCAGAACTGGCAGCATCTCAGCATCTCCAACCGACTCCAATGACACCACCCGTAGGCTCCAAAATGTTGGGGAAAAAATAAATATAGCTCAAAGGAGACTCAGAGATCGAAGAGAAATGGCCATTAGCAACCCTCCATCTGCAGTAAAGAGCCAGCCATGTCCGGCACTCCAGATCTAATGGGTTTTTAATATTCTCGTGGCACGCACTGGGGTATAGATGGGAAGAGACACTTGGAGGTCTTGCATGAGCACCAGTACTCGGGGGGCTGCTCACAGAGTTCAGGCTCTTCCTTTCCCTGCCAGCTGCCTTGGAGATGTAGATGTTTCAATTATTCTGTCAAGCTGCATATTCCAAATTGAGGCCAGAGAAGTGTCTCTGTCTTATATAGAAAGAAAGGAAAAAATATATCCCTAAAAGGAAAAGAAATGAACTCAGAAATTAATAAGGCTGATTGACAATGCTGCTTTGGAAACTCTGATACCATATGGCATCCTTGAATGGCTGCAGTGCTGTTAGGATGGAGCTGACCAGCTGGAGAGTTACTGTGGGTTGTTTGTAATTGTAATAATGGATATCAGATGGCTGGTGTGGAGCAGTTTATAAATGAGAACAGACAATGAGCCGCACTGTTTGTCAGGAAATCATTGCTGATATGGGCTTTGTGCTCCCCACCACTCCCGGGTGGAGCTGGCTGCTCCCAGGGCACCCCGGGCTGCCCGTGGGTCCGGCTCCGGTCGGGAAAGGCACACTCCTGGGGCAGGTACTGCATCACTGATCCACCAGGGTGGTCCAGCCAGGACTTCCAAAAAACCCCCTCACCCTTCTGGTGCTATGGGCAGAGCCCCAGGTGCCACTGGGAGACGGCAGCAAGGCCGATGTCCTGCTAAAGACATGGGGTGCAGCCAAGGGGCCTCCCCGAGGAAGCCAAAGCAAACGGGGACCCAACGGGATCCACCGGAGCCTCTGGAGCCAGTCAGGATCACAGGGCTGCTGGGGGCTCGGATACTGACACTTCCAGATTGGTTTTTGTGCTGAACAGCCGGAAAAATCATGACATTTCAGAATTTGCCAGTTAATGGATTTTTTTTTTTTTTTTTAAGTCAGTAACAGTGAAATTCATTATTTCAATTTCTGCTGATTTCCAGCTCCACGGTTGAGCACATAAAGCGAAGCCTGAGTTTGGAAGGAAAATGTCACACACTTGTTCCCCCCTCTTTTCCAAAATGAATTTCCAGCCAAATTAACACAGGACATTGCCCAGCTGGAATGTCCCCTTGCTCCAGCTGAAGCCACCCTGTGCCACATGGCCCAGCAGTCCAGGGCTGTGAGCCCCAGCCCAGAGGACCCAGGGCAGGAGAAGGCTGGGAGAGAAGGCTGCCTTCAAGGCTCAGCTATAACAACTACTGTTAATTCCTGGAGTGGTCCTGGATTATTTTTTACCCTAAAAGCTATTAAAAAAGAAGTGATAACCTGACTGCATTGTGCATATTCCCTCATCACCCGAAGCCTTTCGGCAGTGCCAGGTGATGTTGCAGGGCAGGATGGGCACAGCCACGTGTCCATACACACTCAAACCCAAGCACAGCTGGGTGCTCCAGCAGGTCTTATTTTGGGATCATCAGCCCCTGGAAGGGATGGAAGGGATGGAAGGATGTCCTGGCACTGCTGGGCCCCCTCCTGCTCGCCTTCAGGCGATGGCGTGTCTGCTGAGGGGGCCAGGGCACAGCAGCAGGCAGAGCTTTCTAGGAAAGCCATCTCCGTGGGAAGGAGGCCAGGCATGGAGCTGCAGCCATGGCATGTGCCAAGCACTGGGCAGAGCATCCTGAGCTGCCATGCCCCTCTGCAGGACATCTCTGCAGCCTGGAAATGCTCCCACCACTCCTTCTGGCTGCACGGAGAGACTGCAGGTGCTCCAGGAGCCCCCCAGCCTGGACAGCAGCTGCCCTGTGCCCTCCTGGGTCTGGGGGCACATGGAAGGGTGGGCAGAGGTGCTGGAGGTGCAGGGGAACAGCCTGGGGGGTTCATATCCAACCATCATCCTCAGCTAAACCCCTCCCTCAGCTCCATCCTTTTCAGCTCTCACTACCTGTAACAGAATTGCTGCTCTTTGGTTTGGTTTGGATAAGAAATTAAATCTCACATATATCTATATATATATAGATATATATTCTACATAAATTATATATTCATATTTAAATGTTGTATGTTCTTATATATTCATATTTAAATGTTTTATGTTCCTATATATAAAGGTTTCTTTTATATTATTCTTCTGTAGTATAAAATTATTCCTTGGAAACCCCAGGGTGCAGAAATCCTCGCACAAAACCCTTGGTGAAGCTGGTCACAGGCAGGCAAAGTGACTGAAGTCCATGGTCAAAATCAGCAGGCAGGAAACCTTCTTCTAATCCATCACCCCTAACCAAGCTCTGTGGTTAATTCCCTGAAGAAATATGGAGTTGTGCTCCCTGCCAGTTCTGAAAACATCCCTGTTTATATGGGGCATGGCTCCTCCTCAAAACTCCAGTCTTTCTTTTCTCCAGTTCAGAGAGGATTATTTGAATCTGCCTATTTGCAGCCTTGGTTTTCAGGCTTTCATGTAAAATGCAACTTACCCATTCATTTTGATAGCAGAGATGACAGGTCTGTTTGATATATATCAGCCACTACTAAGGAAAAATTGACACCCCATTACCGTGCACCAAACATCATAACTGAGTTTTAATTTATTTGTAAGGGGTGCTGAGGTGTGGTGCACAATAAGAGTGCTTTGGACACCCCCTTTGGAGCTGGACCTGGGAAGCAGGAGGGCTGGTGGCATTCCCCAGACCCACCCATGGTGTCCTGTCCCCATGTCCCCACAGACCTGGCAGTGACCCGATCACATCCCCCCAGTTTTAGCCTGAAGCTGTCACTCAGTAGAAAAACTCCCCCTCTTTCTCCAGCTCAACTTTGGCTGACCTCGTCAGCAAGCTGAGCTAATTGAAGGGAGGGAAGTCGGGGAGCAGCCCAGGGCCCGTCCTGGGGGTGCCGCTGTCACAGCGCCCTGGTGGCATCGCCAGCCCCGCTGCCCAGCGCTGAGCCGCGGCTCCCCGAGTCACTTCGGCGGGGCAGATGGATTCCTTACCGCTCGCTATCACCTTTTAAATCACCGCCACTGCAAGCCCTGACAAGCACTGTCAGCAGTTCCAATGCAAAGAGGATTAGGTTTCAAAAGAAAGAGGCATTCAACACGAACCCTACACAAACACACTCGTTTTTCCGGCACAGCCACTCTGGAAAGGCTCAACACCCCAGGCTGGCTGCAGCCCCTCCCTGGCACCCGAGCACCCTAAACTTCATGTGGTTTAGCTAGCTCAGCTTGCCTTGCTGTCACTTTTGGGGTGTCATCTGTTTGATCAGTCCCCATCACCCCCGTGCCTGTGGCGGGGCCCCACGGCAGCCAGGCTGGAGTCGCTGCTGGTTTTTGTTTTGCAGGGTGACAGAGCCTCCCCACATCCTCCCACCCACGCACTGTCTGTCAGTGGGTTTGCTTTGCCCTGCCAGGGCAGGGAACGGCCCCAGAAAGTGCTGTCACTTTGTCATCCTAGAGTGGGTGGCAGCCAGGTGTCCCCTCACAATGGGACAATGTCTGTGGGATCTGTGTGCTGCTGGAGGGATGGATTTGGAATTCCCAGCTCTGCTCTGAGCCCTGGTGCATCAGCATCCCATATCTCCTTTCTCCCCTTCCATGGGAGGGTGAAAAATCACCAAGAATCTGCTGGAGGGAGTTGAAAATCCAAAGTAGGAGCCAGCTGAGCACCAGGACAGGCACATGGTGGCTGTGAGCATGGACCCTGCACAGCCACGCCACCCCAAAATCCTCTGGGAAAAGTGCACCCAGAGGCAGAGGCAGGAATGTGAGGGGATCAGCACCCTAGCCAAGAGGGAAGAGTGATCCTGAGCTGGGAGGAGGAGGATGGAAGCACCATGGGATGAAGGTGCGTTAGGAGCAGAGGGCTCAAATAAAATCCAACAGGGCATGATGGTAGAAGTCATGAGCTGCAAAACACACCAAAATTTCCTTCTGCTTCAGACATCAACAAAAAGTATCCTGTTAAACCCAAAATCAGGCTCCTACTCCAGCCTCTACTCATTTGCTGTTTACTGCCCAACACCTCCAAGGTGGCAGCTGACTTTTGCTTTGTGGCTGTGGCCACTCACATCCCGTTGCTGGAAAATGATAAAAAATGTTTTAAAATAACATAGCAAACCCCAAAAAGTGCTGGGTGCTCGCATGAGGATGGGGATGGCCACAATGCCTTCATGGAGGAGCAGCAGAAGCTGTGGTGTGTGAGCAACATCCCCAAGCCTGGCTGTGCTCTGACAGGGGCTGTGGTGGTGATTTGCAAAACCATCACTGCTTAGGGAAACGATGGGATTTACCCCCAGGTGCAGGTCTAGCTGGAAGGGAGCACAGCAGCCAGGCTGGTGGCGATGCTGCCACCCAAGGAGCAGCACGGGACTGCCCTTCTGCCTCCCCAGGGCCCTGGGGACAAGGGACTGCTCCGAGCATCCCCAAATCCTTCATCCCCAGCCCATCTGCCGCTCCAATCCTGCTCCCCGCCTGCGACGTCGGGGTGGCTCCCACTCCTCATTAGAGGTCGCAGCCCCTGAGCAAAGATTAATCTGGCACTTGTGCGAATTTATCTGCTTGAAAAGAGAGGGACTGGCTCTGACCTCGCAGTCTGGAGACTGGTGGAGAGTTTACTGTCCCCTGAGCTGTCAAGCCAATTCCCTGCAGTACCAAGCTGTTGTTCTTGGCATCTGCTAGGCAGAAAGGCTGTGAAACACCCCAAATATCTGTTTGTTTTAAAAGGTAAATATTAATTTCAGGATGCTGTTTACATAAGCAGACTCTTGCAGCTTGAACTCACTGCCTTTTGCTGGTGTCACATGGCATTAGTGTGTATTTAACATTTATTTAACTCTCCTTGGCCCTGCTTGTGCCAGATGGCAGGCAGCCTGCACGGCCAGGCAGGGCTCAGCTCGGGGCTGCTCCGAGCGTGACAAGGGGCTGGATTGAGGCTGCAAAGTTAAAAGTTTGAGCAGTTTTGTGGCTGCAGGTTCCTGAATGGCACCAAACCACACTGTGGGTTTGTGTCCCCAAGGCTGGGTGGTGTCCCTGCCTTCACACACCAAAAGCAAGGCAACCAGGGAATTATCCTCTGACGAGTCCAAACCAGTGTGAGGGCTGGCCTTTCCTCAGCTCTTGCCAGGCACTGGAGTCTGATCACCTTGGCCTGATCCTGCCTGGCACTGAGCTCCCTCACTGCTCCCTTGGGAGCAGGTCTGTGGATCCCAGCAGCCATCCCAGTCTGCATGCACTGGGTGGGACACCCAGAGCTGAAACCCTGAGCTGCACAAGCTGGGGGTGCCTGGCCAGCTGATGATGTGGACAAGCTGATGACATGGCACAGGAGCTGCTGGCTGGCTCCCGAGGTCCTGAGCAGAGAGTTTGCTCCTCTCAGTCAGATGCTGAGAGACCTCATAGAGTCATGCACAGCCCTGATGCACAGCTGCAACTGCTGAGTGGTCACACGTCCCTTTTCTGCCTCTCCAGTCACTCACTCTCCCAGCACAGGGCATTTTTTGGGTAATGCAGCACTTACAGTGTCACTGCTTTCTCAGACAATGAAGAAATGCAGCCAGATGGCCTCTGGAAAACAAATAAGATATTCAAAACAGTATCAGCCTCTTTATGGCTGCAGCAGGCACCCATCAGCTTGAATATACAAACAAGGAAGATGCGAGATAGTTTCAGGGACAGGATTACAGCTTCTGAGCTGGGCTGGACACCCTCATGCTCAAACATTGGTGTTTGAAGAAAGGGACCAGCATGATAAATAATGGCCCAAGATTTTATCACGGAATTATTGCCTGTTTGGGCTTGACAGCCGCTGTGTGCTCTGCCTCCCACCTGCTGAACAGGTCTCATGTCTCATCCCAGCCATCCCCTCCTCCAGAAGTTTTTGCTCAATGAGATCCCATCCCCTCCCCCTGGACACACTGCCTCTCCTGGCAATGCTGACCACTCACACTGTGCCAGGAGAAACACTGACCAGCCACCAGGACTGACCTTGGGAAACTCCAGACCTCCCTTCTGGCACCATCTGCCTCGCTCTCCTTTCACTCAGTTCTCACTCTGTTAATGATGCCTGCACTGAACTTTCTCTTTTCCTTGTTTGGAAAACCAGTTCCCAGCAAAGGAAGCAGGCAGGGTGCTCTGGCCTGCCCTGTGAGAGAAATCCTTTATCTTATTTCTCACTCATTTCTATGACAGTAATGACTTTTTTTCAGCATTTTTAGAGCTACAAATACCTGTGAGATGAGAGATTTCCAAACAACGTTCCCTCTTGCTTTTGTGTTTGCTGTCTTTGATCAAAGCCATTAATCCTTGCCACAGATCTGCCCTCACTGTAGAGGAAATGGAAGGACAGAGCTGGTGTGGGAACTGGGAGGGGGCAGCAATGGGGTGAGGAAGAGGCAGGACAAGGCTGTGGGGAGCAAGGCTGGCCATACATCTTTGCCTGACAGAACTTGCTCCACCCAGGGACACAGCCATCAGATGAGACCTTCGCTCCCTCCAGCTCAGCAGCCTGCAGCCCCCTGTGTCTGTTGGTTTTGTTCAGGGGGGACTCCAGGCCATGAAGTCTCATAAAATGAGAGAATCAGAGTGAGTTTGGGTTGGAGGGACCTTAAAGATCATCTCGTTCTCATCATGGGCAGAGACACCTTCCACCACCCCAGGCTGCTCCAAGCCCTGTCCAACCTGGCCTTGGGCACTGCCAGGGATCCAGGGGCAGCCCCAGCTGCTCTGGGCACCCTGTGCCAGGGCCTCAGCACCCTCACACGGAAAGATTTTTTCCCAGTATCCCAATCTAAACCTGTTCTCTTTCAGTTTGAAGCCATTCCCCATTGTTCTGTCCCTCCAAGCCCTTGTGAACAGTCTCTCTTCATCTTTCTTGCAGGCTCCCTTTAGGTACTGAAAGGACACCATTAGCTCACTCTGAAGCCTCTCTTTTCCAGGCTGAACAATCCCAGCTCTCTCAGCCTTTCCTCATAGCAGACCTGCTCCATCCCTCTGATCACCTTGGTCTGGACCTGATCACTCCTCTGGACTCGCTCCAACAGCTCCATGTCCCTCCTGTCCATGCTGTTCCCTTTGGTAGAACTTCTGCATGAGCTGAAGGATGGGGACCAAACCCAGAATGGTGCTTCCCATCAGTGCTCAGGTAGGGGTAAGGATGTGGCAGGACAGCAAACAGAACTGAAAAAACTCCATCCTCAAAGCACAGCTCACTCAGCATGGCACGAGCTGAGCTGTGAGATGGCAGCAAATAACCAGAGCAGAGGCCAAGCACCTGCTCCTACAGCAAGCACCATTCCCTGTGCACCTGATCGAGAATTCACCATGGAAAAAGTGTCTGTGACCCAACTGCCTGATATCCAATTCAATGTTCTGAAGAGGGTGGGAGCACCTCTTGACTTTTGAAGGGCATGTATGAATATTTTGGTTGTTTACTGGCTATAGATACATACCCTGTATAGTGGCTGTGTATTTATAGTCCTAAAAATGCTGTTTGCAAAACTGTAGCTGCTCACTGGGGTGTGATAGATGCATATAAATACTGAGACATATATATCTGTTATATATCTACCTCTCCAGCATGTGTGTCCCCACACATTGCACTCAGCTAAGTCTTTTTCTTGTCCCAAATACATGATGTGTTCAAGTGATAAAAAGAAAAGGGTTCCAAATGAGGTCCACATGCCTGTAGAGTCTCTTCTCTCATCCACCAGCCTATTTCAAGGACATACAGCAGCATCAGCTGAGTGAACAGGTGTTGCTCGGTTGGACGCAGCACAGAAATCCAGACTCATAAAGCCTGGGTGGGTTTTTTTCTCTTGGAGCAAATAAACCCTGCTCTGTCTAGCAATGTACCAGCAGAGGAAAAATTGCATCTGACACCTACATTTGATGGCTGTTGTTCCTTCCAGAGCAGGAGACAAGCTCAGCTCTCTGTATGGCTTAAAATCTGGGGAGGTGGAGGTGGGGAAGGAGAGCTCCCTGCAGGGCAGGGTGTGCAGAGGGTGTCTCCTGTGCTGCCCTTGCTCCCAGAACATCAGGCTCTGGAGCTCATCCTCCCTGCAAGACCATGCTCCCATCTCACCCATGACCAGGCACCACTCATCTGAGAGCACAGAGATCCCACTCCCTGCTCACACCATTTCCTCTCCCTGGAAGACACTTGCTGGAGGAGCAGCAGGATGGCTTCATTTCAACCATGACCCTGCTTCTGTGGGGAAGTGACATAAACTTATGGAAATGTGCCTAAAACTGCTGTCCTGAGCAGCTACACCCTTCATCAGCATTGAGGCCTGCCAGACCAAGCTTCCTGTGTACCTTTTCTTGGTATTCCAGGAGTATTATTTAGACAACTCTCTCCTCTCTGGGGTTTCCAAAGAAGCTGTTCCATCTTTAGAAATCAAGCAGCAATACAGACCCTATCATGAAGCTGCCCTGTGCCCTCCATGGCTTCACCTTGGGCACCATCAAAGCTGTGGAAGAGAAAAGAAGATGAAAATACATTTGCTGCTCCTTCAAAGCTTTCCCCGGCACATCCCAGTGCTCTACTTTGCTCTCCCAGTCCTCATCACCCTCTCCTCAAGCCGAGCAGTGACACTTCACGCCAGGGCTTGTCTCTCAGGGTTGTGGTGCTCTGGAGGGATGGGACATGGAGCAGGGCAGCAACAGCCCCACACTGTCACCACAGCAGTTCCATCTCCTGTGCCCTCAGCACAAAGAGTGCTCCGACCTGGGTGAGCCTCAGGGAGATGCCAGGCTGTGACTGGCACATTCAGGTGTCTTGGGAAGCTGCTTCCATCACCGTGGGCTCTGAAGGAGCCCAGCCTGCCACTCTCCAAGGAGCTTCACGGGCTTTAAAGACCAGCTAAATAAAAACAAAGCCCTTATCAGTGCCCCACACAATGGCCCTTTCTGCTTGACCGGTGTCAAGCTGGCTCCATCGAGGCTGTAGATGACACAGAAATGAAGTGGTGGCAAACACAGGCCAGAGCCAAGCTGCAGCCAGCACGGCAGGAGATAAGAGCGGCGCGGAGGATGCGGGCTCTGGCAGAGAGGGGCCGGGGGGCAGGCAAAGCCACAAAGTTAAAACCAAGACAATGGGACTGCATGGATGGCCATGTCGTTCCAGTGCAAATTTGGATCTGCTCCATCCTGGGACATCTGGGCCCAAGAGATGCCTGTTCCTGGCCAGCAAACTCCAACGGAGCCTGTGGCTGGCTGAGCATCAGCAGTGAAACACTGCTGAGCTCAGGGCTGGGCTGGCCAGGGGCTGCTGCCAGCAACCACCAGCCCAGAGCTGGGGCAGGTCAAACCAGTTTGCTGGGAGCATGGTTCTACTGGAAACAGCAGTCCTGACCCGTGTGCCCTTTTGTCCCCGAGGAGGCCTCACAGATCTCAATGCCTTGATTAAACAGGCAGTGACCTGAGGCCATGGACAGTGCCTTAGAGCAGCCAGGTTGGATCTCCTGCCACATCCCAAGAGCTCTCTTTCACTGGAGCAAGCTCTTCCTAGGCTGAAGCAGGGCATCCATAGCCACACTGGTACCAGCATGACTTGGTAACTGGTGAAGACATCTCCCTCGGGCAGGAGACCGGGTCCTGGCCCTGCTTCCAGGACCACATACATATTTTATTGCTGGGAAAGGAAACCCTAGCTATAACCCAATTTACAGGCACATATCTCCCTCCTACAGCTATTCCCAAGTATTTTGGGGCATTCCTGACCTAGCTGGCATATTTTCAGCTAGCCAGAGAACACCTAAAATGGCAAATCCCTCCAGGATGGGAGCAAAGCTGTGCTTCATTTTCAGATGCTGACTGGACTTCATCATAAAGGAAAGGTTCTTCCCCAGAGGTGCTGGCACTGCCCAGGCTCCCCAGGGAATGGGCACGGCCCCGAGGCTGCCAGAGCTCCAGGAGCGCTGGGACAGCGCTGCCAGGGGTGCCCAGGCTGGGGTTGTTGGGGGGTCTGGGCAGGGCTGGGGCTGGGCTGGGTGATCCTGGGGGTCCAGCTCAGGATATTCCATGATTCTATGAGACTGCAGCCTTGACAAACCCTGAATAGGAGTCTCAGGCTATCAGTGAAGCTCTCGTGATCCCAGACTCTGGCATTTCCCTGTTTTGAGGTATCCATGCAGTGAAAGCTTTGGCTTGTAGGAGAGGAAACACATCTCACCTTTGCCAAGGATGTCTGACTGCAGCACGACTCCCTGGGACACACTGTGGGTGTGGTTTAGAGGTGAGCTTGGAATATGGGAAGTGCCAGGAGGGAGCAAAACCACTTTGGTAACAACACCTTGTGGCAGCAGCTCTCTCCACAGAGAGCAACAGCCACACAACTTCCCCAGGCACTGTCCTGGGGAAAGCTGTGAGAAGATCAGAGAAAAGAATGAGAAGCAATTCTTATCTCCACTTTCTGCACCTGTGGTTGTAAACATGTAGAATGTGTTATGGAGATTTGTTTACCAAAGGGTGATTTCTTAATTGGCCAGTGGTGATGGTGTTTGGATTTCAAAGACCAGTTAGGTCAAAACTGTATCAGACTGTAAGGGTGATGGGTTTCTCAATAAGTATAGTGTAATAAAGTGATGGATCATCCTTCTGGAATCATGGAGTCAGTGCTAATCATTACCCAGCTGGGGACGTCATGCTACGACACACCTGAGGGGCTGGGGCTGGGCTGGGGACAAACCTATCCGTCCTCAGGTATTGTAACACTTTGGGGGTACAGGTATTGTAAAACATTTGGCGTTATGTGCGCAGGTATTTTAACATCTTTTGGGGGTGTACAGGTATTGTAGCACTTTTGAGGATGTGTATACAGGAATTTTAACATCTTTTGGGGGTGTACAGGGATTTTAGCACCTTTTGAGGATGTGTATACAGGAATTTTAACACTTTTGGGGGTGTACAGGGATTTTAGCACCTTTGGGAATGTGTGTATAGGAATTGTTACACCTTTGGGGTTGTACAGGCATTGTAGCACTTTTGGGGATGTGTATACAGGAATTTTAACATCTTTTGGGGGTGTACAGGTACTGTAGCACCTTTGGGGATGTGTATACAGGAGTTTTAACACCTCTGGGACTATGTACAGGTACTGCAGCACCTTTGGGTATGTGTGTACCGGAATTGTAACACCTTTGGGGTTGTGTACAGGTATTGTTACACCTTGAGAGGAGCCGGAGAGCTGCGGGGAGGTGTGGCATGCGGCCCATCGGCTCTGTGAAGGTCACAGCCCAGCACCGGCCGCAGCCGAGCGCAAACCCCCGCCGAACCCCGCCGCCCTCCCGGCCCGGCCGCCCGGCTCGGGGCGGGCCGGGGGAGGCCGCGCCCCGCTCTCGTCACGGCGGGGCCGGGCCGGGCCGGGCAGGAGGCGCCGAGGATCCGGGCCATGGTGGGGATCCCGGGAAGCTGCCAGTGTAAGAGTCGGGAGCGGGGAGCGGGCGGGAGGCAGCGCCGGGCCGGGGGGAGCGGGCCGCGGGAGGGGGCCCCGCGCTTTGTATCGCAGCTGTAATTGCACCTCTGATTAATGTGTGTTTATCTCCGTGCGGGTTCATTGCCCCGGAGTGTGGGCCTGGCGACCCCCAGCCGCAAGGCCAGCCCGGCAGTGCCCGGGTTTGTGCGGGATTTCCAGGCTGGAGGGGTTTCGGAACAAGGGGTGCAGCCCCCGGCGGGGCTGGGCCGGCAGTGCCCGGCCTCGGTGCTGCGGCCAACGCGGGCTTGCAGCCGCCTGGCGCTGCCCGCATTGCCGGCCCAGCACCGGAACACCTCCCTGGGGGGTCTGGGACACTTCGTGCAAACACCCACAGTGAAATACCCACGGCAGAGCTGGCGCGAGTGTTTCCCGTGCTGCAAACTGCGGCACACAGCGACCTGGCACCCTGTGTGCGAGTCCTGCGCATCTAAATCCTGCTCCTCTCCTCCGTGGAGCTGGGAGCGTGGCTGTCCAAAGCTCCATTTGCGTTAATTTCCCCAAAATCCCGGGTTTGTTGCCGGAAGTGTTGTGCCCTCTGAAAGCTTTGGGGTTGGCAGGAGAGCACGTGGTGCCTCTCACCGTGTTTCAGCCTCCCGAGCGTATTGTGGCCCGTGCTTGTTTGTGCGCGATTGGGATGGGAATTGAGCCATCCTGGATGGGGAGCGAGCAGCCTGGAGCCGGGATGTCTGTGTGTAGCAATGGCCATCGCACGTGGGCTGGATCACGGCCTCAGGGTGACTCTGTGGGTAAGTCATTGCTCAGGAAAGGGAGAAAAGCAGCTAAAAGAACATCCCAAAGCTCAGGAAATTCAGGAATCTTAAAATGAAGTGTGATTGCTCATGGGGAAGCAGTGTAAAGATAGATGCTGATGCTAATGTGGAAACCACTCTGAAAGCTGCATTCCCGATATGGAGAAGGAATTACCAAGTGACAGAAGTTGGTTTTATACTTTGTGGTGCTGCCTAGGGCAGAATGTGTGGAGATGATGGGGTGAGGCAGTTGGAAATATATCAGTGTGTGGAGGCATGTGGAGTTTAGCCAGCCGGTGTCCCAGGTGCCTGGAGAGCACCGTGGTGGCAGAGCCGTGTCCATGTCCACGTGGCTTTGGAGAGCTCGGGCACCTGGCTCCTGACCTTCATCTTGTCAGCTCTGAAGAAAAGGCCCCACAGAAGGAGCTCGGGTGAGATCGTGTGCTTTAACCCTGCTGTGCAAAGTCTGTGCCCAGTCTCCTTTCCCCAGGCTCCCTTTGAAGTCACATCAGAGAAACAGGCGCTGCTGAGGGTGATTCATCTCTCCAGGCTTAGACACCTCTCTCTGAATGAGACAAATTCCTCACTGGAGGTGCCTGGGCTTTTTCATTGACTGCAAGGAGAGTCCAGAAGAGCCCGGCTTAGGCTTTGGTAGTGAGGAGCTGGATGAAACAAATCCCACCCAGTGTGTCTGCTCGTGGTGCAGCTCAGTGGTGTGTGCAGAGACTGGTCACATTCCCCCCCTGCTTCCCTGAGACTGAGCGCAGGGAGGAGAGTCAGACCATTGAAATCCTGCTAAAAATATTTGAAGTTAAGGGAGACAGGAGTCTTGTGCCTCCATCATAGCTTCAGGGTGGGTACGTGAATCCGGTTGCTCTCAGCTGTGACATTTCATGCAACATGGGACAAGTTCTTTGAATATTTCATTGGATCCTGGCAGGAATGTATGGATGTGTATATGGCTGTTGAATTTTGCAATATTAAAGCATTTCTGAAATTAGGAAGAAATTCCTTCCTGTGTGGGTGCTGAGGCCCTGGCACAGGGTGCCCAGAGCAGCTGAGGCTGCCCCTGGATCCCTGGCACTGCCCAAGGCCAGGCTGGACAGGGCTGGGAGCCGCCTGGGATAGTGGAAGGTGTCCCTGCCATGGCAGGGGGTGGAACAAGGTGGTCTTTCAGGTTCTTTGCAGCCCAAACCAGTCTGTTATTCTGTGATTAGGGCTTTTCATCTGGGTCCTGCTGACAGAACTGAGCAGTCACTGACCCTATGGCAGCAGGGACAGCAAGGCCCCTGGCAGGAGAGGGTGAGGGCACCTAGAATGCTTGGAGTGACTCAGTGAGAGATAGAATGTAGGTTTTTATTCAGTTTAATGTGTCTGTGGCCCTGCATCCATTGGGGAATGCTAAGGATGAGCCTGTTGAGCCATACAGCTGCTTTATAAAGATAAGCACACAGATCTATGCTGTAGTTATCAGGTGAGGATGCCCTGTTAGTGCCAACTATGAAGAGTATGAACACTTGCACTCGATTCTTGGACCCATTGTCAGCCCAAGAACACTGTTGGGGTTTATAAAAAAAGTGAATAATCAGCTGTAGACTCATAATTTTTATAAATCTAATTATCTGCATTAGCCCAGTGATTTCTGATTTTTACAGATCCTGGCAGTGTCAGGAGGTTGCTTGATTTCTTTGGGTGTGTGTTACAGGGTTGCAAAGTGTGAAACTAACCATGGGGAATGAAAGAAGGAATGTGGCGCTGCTTGGAAACTTTGGGATGTTCCCTGATCATTTAAGGCACATATTGGCTCTCATGAATATGCTCTTCTTACGTGGATATTTCCAATGGCCAGAAATTGAAATGGATCATTCAGGGACTTAGTCTTGATTTTCGTATGCTGTAAAATGAAAGGCTTTAGGTGTTCCTCTTCCTTTGTGCCAGTGTTCAGGAGGATGAAATAAATTGAAGTTTTAAAGCAGCCAGAGAAAAGAAAAAGACTTTTTTGATTTGCTGGCACTCTGAGGATCGAAAAGGGTTTGTACTTCGGGAAGGGCTTGTGGAGTTGACTCTGTTGGAAGCAGGACTGGAGTGGAATAGTGAGCAGAGTGCTTTCCATCATCCTGAGCTGCCAAGGAGTCACAGGCACCTCGAGAGGCTGCCATGAGCCACTGGAGAAGGGGGGAACTGCTCAGGTTTCCCTCTTGCTGGCAAGAACCAGAGGTGAACTCTTCCCCTTCAGAAGAAGGAGGTGGCTGTAAGACCCAGAAAGGTGAGAAGTGAATTCACCTCTCTGATGTAAAAAGTCTCAAGGGAAGAGTTTCCACCCAGGCTGTCGATTTACCGGGAACTCTTGCAGAAAACCACTTTCCTGAGGGCGTTTGTCCAGCCAGTGGCTGGGGCTTAAAACTTCTCCTGTATCCCTGTCACCTTCCCATCTCTTTGTGCCACATCCTGAGTGCGTGCACACCCTTGTTTGATTCAGCTACAGATGTATCCTGGACATAATTTTGACTGTATTTGTGCACTCCAGGTTAATCAACCCTGTCCTTGGAAGTCAATTAAAATGTCCTTTACTACCTTTCATGAGAGAGCAGTACTAACTTCTACAGGTAGCAACTTTTCTGGCACTTGGACTTTGAGGTCAAATTCTGCACATGCTTTCTTCAATGACATGCTTTGCACACTTGGGCTCATTTAAAGGATCAGACTGTTCAGGCAGGGATTTTCTCCAGTGTAGGTTTATGTTGGTATTTAAGGTAGTCATTGCTCATAGCCCTCAGCCTTGGGTTGCAAGGGTGTTTTACATGGCATGCTCTTGACTTGGCTTTGGAGCCATAGGTGACAATTCAAAGCTTGCTAAAAATATTTGAAAAATATTACAGAATTCTCTCATTACAGGTACGGTTTTGAATGGAAAATGCAGCATTAGCCTTTTTTTTTGCCTGTGGATATAAAATAATCAGAGGAATAGTTAGTGAATGCTTACAGACTTATTGCTGTAAGATTGGACTTGATAGACACACCAGTTTGTTTGCATCAATACCAGCTTCTCTCTGCTTATCTGTACTTTTTAATCCTCATGATCTCTTGGGAGTTGGCTTTCACTCCCTAGCAGTGCACCTGGTTGCTGCAGCAGGAAGTTTCTCCAAATCTGTCACCTGACACGCTCCCACCTGGCCTTTGTGTGTGTTTGATCCCGCCTTTTCTGCCAGGAGGCAACAGGAGGAGGAGGAAAAGAGGGATAAAGCCCTAAAGGAGATAAAGTTGGGAGGCTGTATGTGTTTGGGGTGTGTAGGAGTGGGCTGGTGAGGGGTGGCTGGATCAAGTTCCTGGCACTGGTGGGACTGGGCTGGTGTCACACAACAGGCTGGCAGCGCTGAGGAGCCAATCCAGGGACCCTTCCTGACCCCCACCTGGTCAGCAGAGACTCTTCAATCGCCTTAACAGCAGTGGTGAGCACACAAATGGGCCTGACAGCTCATTGCATCCCGGCTATCTTTTGTTTGTTGGCAAAAAACCAAATATTTGCTTTCTACTTTAAAGCTGTGCATGCGGAGCCTCTCCGGATCTGGCTGCAGGTGTTGGATCCAACAGAGGTGGAACAGTGGCTGTAGTGTGGGGTACAGCTGTAGGGTCACACATGGTCCTGGGCAGGCAGAACTCCTGGTTGTCTGCTTGGGGCACAGGCAGCTTCCTTTTCTTAGGTGAGTATTGTGGGCTGCAGTATTTTGTGGCTGTATTCCCTGGGTCTTGGCTAAGCAGAAAGTTAATTTAGCACTTTTTCAAAGTATGGGGAAAGCTCAGCCTGCGGCATTTCCAGGTGCAGATGAGATTAATTTGCTTATCTTAGTTGAGGGCAGGTAGTTGTGCAGGGGAGGTACCAGAGCCAAGATGTTAAAACACAAAGAAGTCAAATGTTCCTCTGTTCCTCCCCTGTTGTGCGAGCTCGTTTGCATGAAAACACCCGTCTGGCAGATCTGCTGAAGGAGCCTTCCCTCCATCTCCTCCTCCTTCAGGATTAGCTTTGTTGGGGGCCAAGAAGCCACTGATGAATTGTGACTGGAAAGCGCTGAACTTTGAGGGGAGATGAAAAAAATCCCTCAAAACATTTGCAGCCCTGGCAGCGGGTCGCGGGTCGCTGATGGGGTTTATCTTCTGACATCATGAGGATCTCTGACATTTCTAGCTTAGAAACAATAACTCGCCTTATCCGTCGTCATGTTTTTCTAATTAAAGACAAAGCTTGGTAAATATTTTTTAAATGATTGAATTTCCCAAGTATGGAAAACACATGTCGGGAGTCAGGCTGGCTGCGTCCGACGCGCCTTTTCCCACCGCGTCCCTCGGAGCACGCAAGTGCAAATACAGATTTAGAGCTGTGGGTGACAGGTTTATCTGGGATGATTGGCAAGGATTTATAAACCAGGAGGGGATTTACTTTGCTCTCCCTCCCTCCTCTTTCCCCTTCTTCCCCCGCCTCCCCGACCCCCGTCTCAGAAATAGGAAATTGGGATCACATTAAACCCTAATTGGTTTGGCTCCAGCGCTGGTTCGGTGGCTGCCAAATAGTTAATTTATTGCGTGAGAGTTTGGCCATGTGTTGAGAGGCAAATTTGCTTGAAGCAAGGCATCTCTGTAAACTATACATCCATTCCTGTGCCAGGTCCTGTTTACAGCATCTCCAGAGTGGGGTGCAGGGGTTGCTTTCCATGCCCATCCCGGCAGGACAGCGCAGGGGGACCCCGCCTCCCTCGCTCCCCTGCCAAAACGCTTTCAGAAATTGTTGCCTAAAAGAGCTTAAAGTGGTTTTAGCCGGACTTGGCGCTCGACGTTTGGAAACTGCCAGCTAGATAAGACGTGGGAGGCTCTCAGGAGAATAAATGCATCTGTTTGGGAGATAGCAGCAGGCCTGGGCTGTCACCGCGGAGCGGGGCCAGGTGGGGAGTCCCCGGGGGTGGCAAGATGGCTTTTCCTGCGTTATGTCAGCAGGGGCAAGTGGGAAGCTGGCATATCTGGCTGCCCACTCCTCGTTCCCGCCCTTCTCCATGGTGGCTGTCGGACATCCCGGATTTGTTGTCGCCTGCTCATGGACCTGTGGCATCTAGTGGTGTTTGGCTCCTGTGAAGTTTTCTGGAAGATGGGCTCCCGCAGAAGAGTTTGCAGAGGTTTGCAGGACAAGCAGCCCTTGCTGAGGCCATCACTGCCTTCCCCAGCACTTGACAGGGAGTTATTTGGATTTGAGAGGATACTGCAGCCAGAGTTAGAGACTCACTGCTAGCACGTCTCTGGTGTGGAGTAGGATTTGAAAGAGGCTGTGTAAGGAATAAATCCATGGCTGTGGCATTTTATTTCGTTCCTCGCTGAGTTAAATAACAAACTTTGTGTAAGTGAGCTGCTTCCAGCTCCGAGGCAACAGAATTATCACCGCCGTGCTCAGCAGAGCCCTTTCTGTGTCAGCTGCTATTTCCATTGTGAACTTGATACCTGAAGGCTCAATATTGTGACCCTTTAATTTTCAGCTGCTGAAACATCCCCTGTGAGCTGGCTAAAGGGGAAGAGCTCAGAGGGGAACTTGCAATGGTTATGCAGTAGGAGCAGTGTATTTCTTTGGGTATTTCTTAAGTGCTCAGTGTTTAGGAGAAATTGATGGGTAGTAGCAAAGCACATTTAGCAATACTTTTCTTTCTGTAGCTCTCGCTTCCTAGGATGTAATAAAATCCATTAAGTTCTATTTATGATCAAAGGCCCAGTATAGTAATAGTTTTATTTGGATAATTATGGCTGTTCTACCAATAATGAAAATACTACACACTTCCAAATACTGCAGTGTTTAGAGGGGTACAGGGTTGGCACAGACAAATGTTTGCAAGTTTTTTTGAGGAGTCAGAGAGATACCAGTTCAAAAAAATTTGGATCTAGCTGAGTCCCTGTAGGAAGGCACGTCCTGCCCACGGGTGTCACATTGAGCCGTGCTGCCCTGGCTTTTCCGCCATCCGTGGAGGTGCAGCAGGGTTAGACAGACCAGAAGGGGACAAACTGGGCAGGTATCAGAAGCAAATGTAGTTTGTTTTGGAGAGAACCTTTTCATCCCCAGGTCTGAAGGCAGGTTCAACATTCAGTTGGGAGCAGCCACTCCCCACTTGTGCATCTCCTGCCTCGTTTGAAATGCAGCCACTTCTGGGATGAGCTGCTGTAATTACTTTAAAGCACATCGTACTTCCACCACTTTTGGCAGGAAGGAAGGAGGAATACTGTACTCCATCGCCAGACAAAATAGAAATCAACAATTGGGATTTTTCTCAAAGAGCAGATCTATCTTCTCTGCCATTAAATCCGAGTTGGATGGGAGCCTTGTACCCATTTTGCTTTCCCGGTGTGTCGTTCTGCAGCTCACAGCCCGCGTTCATGGGAAGATTTAAAGCAGCAAATTCTAGCCAGGAATTCTTTCTAGCACTTTGCTTCCCTTCTGCTGTTTGCCTCCCTCTTCACACTACAGATGCTGATGGATCACCTTCCGTGGTGAGTAACGGGACACGCTGTACTTCAGTGGTGCTGGGAGAGAAAGCGTGTGTCCTGAGGAATGCTCTTGCAGAGAGGCACTGCCTGTGTGACACAGCTCCTGACCCCTGCTGCTTCAGCAGTGGCACTGCCTGGATCTTGTGGCTCCCCTCTCAGCTGCAAATCAGCTGGCACTGGAATTGTGGGTGGATCACCTGCATCCATTTGCTGCTGTTTATTCACCCCTCTGCTGCGGAACACCTGACTTCAGATTACTGCCCTTAGCCCACCTGAGTTTCCACATTCCAGAATACACTGGTGGTGTCCTTTCATCCTCCCAGGGGATGATTTTTTTTCCCCCGAGAGCTTGGTTTTCTCTCTTTATCTAGGCATGCTGAGCACCTAGAAGTTAATTTGATGGAATATTCTGAGGGAGAGTCTTGGTTTTGCACTGCAGTACTCCAAAAACATTCCCAGGTGCTTGTTTGACTGTTTTCTTCCTGAATATATTTGTCTTGTTGAAGAATCTTTTTTTTTTTTCCTGTCTGGTATTGATTTTAGCAAGAGAGAGAATAAAACCTCTTTGTGCATGTGAATAGGTAAATAACTATTAGAGCATACAAACTGTTGAGCAGGTGATTTTTAGATATTTCTTGATTTGTCCTCTACCAGTTTTATTTAAGTTTTCAATCACTGCAGTTACTGTGTTCATCAGGTTTTATTTCCCATTTAATAATTACAGCAGCTTCCCTCGAGCCCTGCACTTCTAATTAAGAAAGCTGAGTTTGAGATAAAACTAATGGAATTAAATTTGTTTTGTTCTTATGGTAAAATATGCTCAGAAAAAAAACATTGTTTACCACATCTTGATCCTCCATCAGTACTGAGGACTTTCCTGGTGGCATAAAGACAGTAGAGCACCCAAGACCAGGATCTGATCCATGCAGGAATTCTTGCCTTCAGTCTCACAGGTACCAAACAAGATAGTTTGGTTGGCACAGAATCTCCCCTTTTCCCTTGTGCGTGTGTAAGGATTGCCTCAGTTTCCACCAGCATTGCATTTTTACTGTCCTGCTGCTGCTCCTGCTGGTCTAAGGAGGCCCAGGAAGCTCTGGAGCACCTGGCAGCACCACTCAGAGCTGGTCCAGCTTCAGGTGAGCTCTGGGCTGGTGTGACCCCATCCCCATCCAGGAGGCTCTGAGAGCCTCTTTTGCTGAAGGACAAGCCCGTGGACAGCTCTCCCTGGGCACACCAGGAGCTCACATCTGTCCAAAAGGCCGTGCTGCTCCGAGCAGCAGCTCTGTGGATGGAGATGCACCTCTTCACACCTGTTTTATAACACAGGAGCAAAATATTCAGGGCATCTAAATAGTTTATGGCCCGACAAACAAATTCTGGCAGTGGAAGCATGAGTTTCCATCTCATTAAATTGTTGGCAAAGCCCTGGTAATTCCAGTCACTGATACAGCACAGGAATTATCCCTCAACACGACTGGTCGTGTCAGGTCAGAGCATCACTGCTTTTTCTCAGCAGTTGTGTGTTTGTACTTGAGGGGAAAAGAAAGTGTTGAAATGTCAATTCATTGGGCTCTTCTCTGGAGCTGGAGCAAGGTCTTGTGAGGTCAGAAAAAAGTGTTTGTGGATTTCTACACCTAAGTTGTAATGAGGAATTGTTCTCAAATCTTTTCTTTTTTTTCATACAAAACCTGACACAGATTCCCAGTTTGGCAGAGGCTCTGAGGTTTATCTTGGAGCTCAGCAGCTGCACTGCAGCTCAAGACACAGTTCCTGCCATCTCCCAGCTCTTTGTTGGGCTGTAGGAAATCACTGGACCTTTGGAGCCCCTGACCTGGGGCAGGTCAGCTGTATCATGGCCATTCCCATTTGGGGAAGTGTGCTGTGAGCTGGAGAAAAGGAGTGGGAGATGACAGTGTCCTCTGGCTCCTGTGGCAGGCAGAGGATGAGGTATTTTGTTGATGGAGTGGCACACATGTCCAGAGGCATGGGAAATTTGCCTCCAGCACTGTTACAGATTTTATGGTGTCTTGCAAACAAGAGGGAGCAGTTTGCTCTCCCTGCCACGTGTTACCTTTCACAGCTTTGCGACAGCCACATGCAAAATCATTTTAGAGGTCGGTCATCCAGTCCCAGAGACTAAGGAATGTTGTAGTAGGGCTTTTATGAGATTTATATGCTTTATCAAAGGTCCTATAGTTTTCTCATTAAAGCAGGATTATCCTGCTGGGATTAGCTGTTCTGCATGGGTGAGGACGACAGGCACCCTGCATTTTCATAGTGAGATGCACTGAGAAACAGAAGAGCTGGGGGCCCAGGAGACACAGGGATGCAGGTGTTTGGAAACAGGGCCCGAGAGGGGCTTTTACAAATGTTGGCTTGATTCGACTTGACTCCTGAACACGTGGGAGAATGGCAGCAGGCTGCACCTCCAGCACTCCTTAGCATCCAAATATCCCAGTCCTGAGACTCGTCCTGGCATTTAACAGCCTCCTCAGTGCAAACCTCAGGGAGTGAATTTGCAGCTTTTCCATATGCCGAAACAAACAGGCAGGGAAACCTTTTAATTTGCACAAGAATCTTCTATAGTCAATACAAGTTGACCCTGCAGGCTTTCTGGAACTGATTCCTGTCAGTTTGGCCTTGCAAGATTTCATTTAACCCTTAAATTGTCTTCCTTTTCCCCAACATTTTATTACATAGACTCCCAGAATGGTTGGGTTGGAAGGGGCCTTAAAGACCCTCCTGTTCCAAACCCCTGCTGTGGGCAGGGACACGTTCCCCTATCCCAGGTTGCTGAGAGCCCATTCCAGCCTGGCCTTCAGCATTTCTCATGGATTTTTTTTTTTTTCCTGTATGACTACAATACTGAATTCAGCTCAAGTCACTTTAAAATTACTGCTAAGCAACAAACAGCTTCTTTTGCTGGTTCTTTGGTGACCATAAATGTCTGGAGCCTGTTGGGAAATGGGTTTGGGTTTTTTTTAAATGCACTGTTTGCCTCTCTGGTTTGTAGTCTTATATACTCTTGTGTTCTTAATATAAATACTGCCATCACTGAGCAAGAACTTGGAGGAAACTGGTGCAAAGAAATGCTGAAGCAGCACTGCTAACCAGGTAGTTCTTTGACACTGCTGCTTAGTTGTAAGGAGTCTCCAACAAGAATGAACTGTTGGACTAAAAGCCTGCTCAGACTGCAGTATTGACTTGAAGAGGGATGCTACTTGACGTGATTGTTGTAAAAATCCCTTGAAAAACAGTCCTCGTACTTCTCTTGCTCTGCTCATCATGACATTCCCTAGAGGATGAGTATTTGTCAAATGTTTTTCTAGAGAAGTGAATTTCCAAGTATTTACTAGGTCAGACATCAGCAGTGAACAGGACAAGGGTCTCCCTTCCTCTGTCCCAGGGGAGCCTCCTGCCAGCCTGGAGCCCACCAGGGACCTGGACACATCTGCAGCTCCTGTGCTGGTTGGGCTGGTGCAGCCCAAAGCTGGTGTGTGAGAAATGCAGCTGTTGTAGAGGTACAATTGTTGGAGCATCCAGTGGTGTTGTACTCTGAGTGGGATTTAGCACTACTTTCCACATCTTCTGGAGGTTTTTGGTGGCTGGTGAGTGCAAAGCTGCCCAGCTGAGCTTTTCAGGTTCCCTGGGCTCAAAGGGAGCAGATTATTAACCACAAACACAGCACTTAAACCCCTGATATGTCCTTACATAGGGCAGGATCTGCTGTAACTGTGATCTCCCCCTGCAAGCAGGGCAGGTCTGTGGCTCACCAGGTGTTTGCCTTCAGCTGCAGCTGCTCCATCTGCAGAGCCAGGTGGAGATGTTTGGGGCATGGGGAAAACACAGCTGGGAGAAGGTAAGAGCAGCTCTGGGAGGTGCTGGCTCACCTGGGCAGAGCACACCCCAGAGCAGGCTCGGGGCAATAAACTCAGCTTCACCTTGGCCACAGCCCTGGGTAGGATTAATGAAATGAAGAGGAAGTAAATGTGGTTGAGCTGCTTTAGTTTTGTTGGGATTTTTCTTTCCCCCAGTAGTGACAGCCAAACCAAATTAGCTCTTCCCAGAATGTTGCAGTTCAGCTGCCTCTGCCATCAACTCCAACCCTGCTTTAGAGGAGCTTTGCTGATGAATCTCTCATTTTATCTCCTGCTCCAGGTTTTTATTGTTGTTTTTAAGTTAAGATGTCTCATTCTTCTCTCTGAGTTGTTTGGGTGTTTTTTTTTTTTTTAATGTAACTCATGGTGTAGAAAATGAAGATTTTGATGACTTTTGAAGTTTCAAGTTTAGTAAACGTGAGGTTTGGATTGAAGATAAGAATTTTCTTGCTTTTTCCTCTCTGTGCATAGAAATTAACTTCATACAGATGTTTAAGTTCTTCTGGCTCTTGAAGTTGTCTGAACAAGTATGTCCAGTGTGTGGGGTAGAAGACACCTGCCTGCTTTGATGGGATGCTTTCCGCAAATGTTCCTTTCAGCCTGTTGCAAAATCTTCCCTTTGAACTTCCATCCTCCTGCACAGGGATGGTGACACCTGCATGTGAAATGCTTGGATCCAGGGCAGGCAGCTCCTCAGTAATGGTTTCCTGATAAGGACTCAGGGTGGAGAAATAAGTTTTGGCACCTCTGCATGATACTCTCCTCCCCATCTCTCTCTGATTCTACTGGAAATTCTGTTCTTAGTGCTGCTGGTTGGTGTGGAAACAGCTTGAATACCCAGGAGATGTGCAGCTCTGGGTGAGGAGGATCACCTAAATCTATGCTGGGGACACTTGTGGTGGTGTTGGAAGGACCTGATGCCTGCACCAGTTCTGAGTTTCCTCTTCAGCTCAGTTGTTTCAAGCTTCTGCATGTTAAATGCTGGAAGTTGGTAAGGCTGGGTGGGTGGAGTGCTTTGTCAGCTTGGTTTTCTCCAGCCCTTTCTCTAGGGAGAAGCTGAGTGTGGCTTTTTGGGACTTGGTTTCCTGTACCTGTTGTGTTGTTCAATAAGTTTGTGTCAGAGGGATCTTGTGACTGGATCATCCTTCTGTTGGAAAATGTCCATCTGTCAAGACAGAAACTTTCCTTGGGAGCAGTGTGTTCTCTCTCAGGAGATCAGATACCACCCTAAGCACTCCATATCTGTCTTTGCTAAACTGTACAGCACAGCCTAAATAAATATTTACTGATTTGGGTCTTTGGCATCCTGGTAGAGCTCTGGCTGCTTAACCTTTGGCTGTCCTCTTGTTTTGTGTAATTTTGGAGCAAATATTGGGGTTTTTTTGTTTGGTTTCAGTTTTGGTTTTTGGGTTTTTTTGGGGTTGTTTTGGTTTGGTTTTTTTTGTTTTGTGGGGTTTTTTGTTTGTTTTTTGGGTTTTTTTATGTTTTGTTTTGGGGTTTTTTTTGTTGTTGTTTGGTTTTTGTTTGTTTGGGGGTTTTTTTGTTTTTTTTTTTTTTTTAATAACCATATGAAAGGGGAAGATTTTAAATCCAGCTTTGACAAGATAGGGCTGTTCAGGCCGAGGGCTCCAGTTTGTGAAGGCAGTAAACAACGTCCTCAGCTCCATCTGGGGTTGAGCTCAGGGATGGATGGATCCTGGCAGGTCCTGGTGGATCCAGCAGCACCACCAGACCCACTGTGGTCCCATTAATGCCTTTACTGGGAGAGGAGGGCCCACCCCAGTAGGACCAGCTGAGCTTGGCTGGAACTCCTGGAGGAACATTGTAATGGGAATGACAGAAGAGTTGGGCCAGAAGAGAAAAATTCATGTTAGCCTGAATATAGCTTTTCATCCTCTTAAAATTCTTCTGCTTCTTTGAAGTGTGAATCCCAGATGCTACAAAAGTATTTTTCCAGACATGGCTGTGCTGTCTTGCTGTGCATTTTCCACCAAATTGCTGAATTACTGTTCTCCTTCTGGTCTTCATTTTTTTTTTTTCATAGCTTTATCTATTTGTCTGTATGTTTTACATGGCCAAAACTCATTCCTGTCTCCCATACCCATCTGAGCACTCCCCCACGAGGCAGCATTCCCACCGGGCTGTGGTGGAGGACAGGAATGCTGGCTTTTTTTCCAGGAAACTTGTAAACACGAACTTCCTGTTGACACGAGCTGTAAATCTGCAAATAGGCTCTGCTTCCGGCAGGAGGGGAAGGTAATAAAATTTCAGGTCCTTGTTCACAGTGCCTGGTCCTCCTTGAGCTGCATTCAAGCACTCCAGAGGCAGTGGAAGCACAGAGACCCTGCTGATTGCTCTTTACCTCTGGAAATGAGTCTTGCCTTTGATTTTTTTCTCCTTCAGGCACCCAAACAGATGCAATGCTAATAGAAGGCAGTTGGAGAATGTCAAAACCCTGATGACTCCAAAATGATGCTTCATTTGCTTGTTTTCCCCTTTTCTTTCTCACTGCCTCTCCCACCACTGAGCTGATCCTCAGTTTTGGGGAGTTAACTCTGTCTTACATCCACACCAGGCGTTTTGGGATAATGAGCTGGCCAAAATCTGGCAGCTGTTGGCAGAGCACACCATTAAGTTCCCTGTGGCACACGTTTTTGGGAGGCTGAGGCATGCTTTAATTCTGGGAGGGTAACAGGGCCAGGTAGCAGACACCTGGGCAGGTGGCTGAGCTTGCTCAGCAGATTCCAGTGGTTGGGAGGACTGTGATGATTTTCAGGATCAGCTGCTGGGGAAGAGATGGAGGCAGATGAGGAGCCTGGAGATAGTGGAAGCAGAGAGTGAAGAAGGGAAGCAAAAATAAGGCAACAAAAGAGATTAAAAGCTTGGTAGTGGAAACAAAAAGGATACGAAAAGGAGGAAGTGGTTGCAGGACACGGCAACAAGGAGCACCGGGCAGCATAAAAGGAGAGCCGGGATGGAGGCTGGGCTCTGTTAGGAAGCATGCCGTGAATGAGCCTCCCGTGGTGTGGCCGGTGTCCAGCGCTGTCCCCTGACCCCCGCGCTCCCGCCGGCCGCGCTCCTCTGCCTTGGCTCCGCGCCCTGCCGAGCGCTCCGGCCGGGATGGGAGGCACATGGCAGCGGTGAAAGGGGAGCCTCTCGCCCTCCCTGAGCCTGGGTGGGCGTGCTGGGCCTTTCGTAAACTAATAGCTCCCAGCAGTGCTCCTAAATCAGACTTTGTGGAGCCGGGAGCGCGGCGCTGGAATGCCGGGCCAGGCGCAAAGGGCTGCGCTGGGCTCTTTCTTCTTTTTGCTCTCCCCAAAGGCAGCGGTTGTTAGGTCTATAGGGTCAGCAGGAGAAGGGAGCTGGCAAAGAAAAATGGGTGAAAAGTGAACGGAGGAAAAACTAGCAAAAACCACGTTTGAAATGTGGTTTTTGTGATTGGTTGAGGCTGGAAGGAAGGGAACCCTGCTCGGTGCTAAACTAGGATGCTACTGGGAAGCCTTGCTTAAAATCCACAGCTGCTGGTTTTGCTGGGTGTAATGAACAAAACAACCTGGGATTTTTTTTTTTTAAAGGGAGATGGGAATTGGGACATTTTTAATCAGTGTTACCAGGTTAGTGGCAACTAATTAATGAAAAAAGAACTCTCCTTGGGTGGCTGTGTGGTGAGGTGGTACCACTTTCCTCCTGTGAACCACTGGGAAAGGAGCAGAGCCCCAGCAGCCCTCACAGATAAGGGTCTGGAGCAGAGGGAAGCTCAGGGTGAAATTGGGGGGAAAAAAAAAAAGAGCCTGAGATAAAGAAGGAAAAGCCATTCTCAGGGGAAGAGCCAGAGCTTGTGGCAGGGAAGGCACCAGTGCAGGGAGGTGCTGGAAGCAAACTGGGATGTAGTGAGCCTGCTGTAGGGCTTGGATCCATCACCTCCTTTATTGCCTACCATGGCCCCTGGGATGAGGCAAACCCCCCAGATTCTGCTGCTTTGTTGGGCTTTAACCTGTACTTTCTTAACTGTAAATGTTCTTCCACATCTGGTGGTGAGGAACACTGGGAACCTGGAGTAGGGTGCCTGATCCAGGACACAGCTCTCAAAGCCACTACTTCACCTGAAAAAGGGAGGATTTTGGCTTCTGAAGTTTGCCTGCACCATAAACAGGTGCTAAAGAGGATGGTCCTGCAAGGAGTGGGGCAAAACTGTCAGATGTAGACAGGAAATTTGGGTTTCTAAAGTAGGGGAGAGGTGGCTGAGAGCTGCATCCACACAGCCTCCAGTGCCAGGAATGCTCCTGGTCTGGGTGTTGGGCAACTATCACTGAAATGGCAATTGGAGGGGAGTGGATGTATGTATGTGAACAAATCTCTGTCATCAAATGGCACTGCTATTGATCTGGAAAATACTGTCAAGCTGCAGGGCTGTTGGACTAGAATTAATCCTCTGCAGGCTGGATTTTACTCTCTCTCCAAATAGGATTACTCATTTTTTCCATATTTCTGTGTTTGGTTTAAATACCCGTGACAGCTACAGAAGCTTGGATTTCTAATCAGAGCAAGGGTGTTAGATTTAGGAATTGGTTTGTTGTTTTGGAGGGGATATTTTTGCATACGACATCAGTTCCTGCATGTTTTTTCTTTTCATAAGTGGCCACAGGAATAAAGCATCATGTGCTTAGGTGATGTGTGTCCCCTCCCTTAATGGGTAGCCAGGAGTAGTTTCAATAACTTCCTCAGGTTGTGTTTAATTCCTTGTTGCATCTTTGCTCCCCCTGATTGTTTTGGGGATTTTTTTTGGTAATGTCTGATTGTAAAATTCTTCCAGCTCAGTTAAGGCCAACTTTTAATGTGGTTTTCCCCCTCTCTGGGGAGGATTAAAATGGCACAAAAGCCAAACACTGCTTATGTTCACTCCTGAAGAAGGCAATGTGATTTGATTTGGATTTTGTAGAGGGCTGGAGCTCTTCTGCTCTGGGGAAAGGCTGGGAATGCTGGGGATGTCCGACCTGGAGAAGAGAAAGTTCCAGGGAGACCTTAGAGCCCTTTCCAGTGCCTAACAGGGCTCTGAGAGAGCTGGAGAGGGACTTTGGACAAGGCTCTGGAAGTGATAAGAAGGTGTGCCTTGGCAGGGTTAGATGGGATATTAAGATGGAATTCCTCTCTGTGAGGGTGCTGAGGCCCTGGCACAGGGTGCCCATAGAAGCTGGGGCTGCCCCTGGATCCCTGAAAGTGCCCAAGGCCAGGTTGGACAGGGCTGGGAGTAACCTGGGATAGTCAAAGGTGTCCCTGGCAGGGAGTGGAACAAGATGAGCTTTTAAGATCCCTTCCAGTCCAAACCTTTCTCCACGATTCTGTGACAAATTAAGCTTGTTAGCATAATCTGCCATGTGCTAATTCAAATAATGGATGTATTGAAAAGAGGATGTTTGTTAAATGTGATAAATTTGCCAGGAATGGAGAGGTCTAATCTCTGTTTTGGGGGTTGAGCTTGAACTCAAGTCACTGAGTGTCCCTTGCAACCCCACCAGCATTGCTTCAAAGGGAGCAGTCCCTTCTTGGCTCCACTGTCTTATAAGGCATAAAGAAGGCAATAAAATGTTTGACTTTCCTGCCAGACCTGAGCCTGGAGGAGGATCCCAATTGGTTTCCATCAGATTCCAGTTAGCATGAATTTACGGTTTCTACTTAGCCTGATAAATGGCTTTGGCTGCCTTAGTGCATTTGGATTTATTTTTCTGTGCGATGGAAAGTGGTCAGCTTAAAAAGGCTAAGGCTTTCCAGGGTTGCCTTGAATTCAACTGGAGCTTCTTTCTGAGGTAAGAGCACAGCAGGCAAAAAATAAATCTGAGGCACATCATGAACTATATGTGGAATAGCAGAGAAATCAGAAGCAGTTCGGGTCTCTTGTGCTCGCTGTGGCAATGGGCTGTGATAGGCATAAAAATTCCACTGCAAACTGGAAAAATTCTTCAGATTTCCTTGCTTTCCTCAGAAACCACACTGAGCAGCAGGTATCAATAGCTCCCAGTGTTCAAAGTTTGCTTGCATCGTTCTTTCCATGGAACATTCCCAGGAGAAGAAAGCAGAAGCAGATTAGCATGATGAGCTGGGGAAAGAAGTTCTCCCCATGCTGCCTGCACTTCTGCTTCCTTCCGCTGTGCTGGTGATGTTTGGGCTACAAAATCTGCCTTAGTGCTTATTTAGGAGCAGAGAAGCCTCTTGGGAACAGTGAGAGGAGTCAGTAGATGACATGTGGATGGACTCCCCTTGCCAGGTTGGATGGGGGTTGGAGCATCCTGGACCCCTGGCACAGGGTGCCCAGAGAAGCTGGGGCTGCCCCTGGATCCCTGGAAGTGTCCAAGGCCAGGCTGGACAGGGCTTGGAGCAGCCTGAGACAGTGGAAGGTGTCCCTGCCATGGCAGGGGGTGGGATGGGATGAGCTTTAAGGTCCCTTCCAACCCAACCCACTCCAAGATTTTGTGATTCTGTGCTTCACGGACCTGCCTCTGCCAGTGGTGAGCTTAGGGATAGGTCATGGTTTGGGTAAGCTGAGGCACGTGGATCATATGTAAGACATAATCCATGAGTCTTTCAAAGAAAGGCAATGGTTTGGCAATGACTTCCACTCAGTGTACCCTGGTGTCCATAGTTTTTGTACCTGGAGAACCCAAAAGCACACATCCGTCTTTCTTACTCTAATGGTGGCCCATGAGGCCTGGCTTATTCCTGCCTCCCTAGCAAGAAGTAGGGATGTCTTCTCTGAGGATGGTGGGGTTTTATATACTGGGCTGTGGACACAGTGACAAAGAATTATGTGCCTTTTCAAAAAGGTTTATAAAGTCATTGTAACTATACTTAAAATACTTGCAGTGACCTGAGTTCTTGACATTTCAAAGTGCTTTAGGTTGTAAAAACATTGAAGAGATTTATTTAGCCTTGGTTGACAAAGGGTAGTTAGAACCCAGTTGTCACATTTGTGGACAGCTTTTGTTTGTATGAAGTGTTACGAGCTGTTCAGGTCCTTAAGCTGAAATATGGTTAAAAAAGCAGGCGAGGGAACACCTCATGCTGGTTATCTATTTCACATAAAGCTCCTTTATCTCAACCCCAGGATGTCCCCTGTGCTTTCTGAGGGTACTTCTCTTCTCTTCTCTTTGACCCAAAGACCTGACAGACCCCAGGTGGCATCTCTTAAGCATCCCCTCCTCTGTCACACTCAGACCAAAGTCAGCTTTTGAGTTCACTGCCCAGTTCAGGCTGCTCTGTGGATGGTGGGACAGGGCTGGACAGGGAGCTGCGGTGTCTGATGCTGGATTCCTAATGCTCGGAGCATCCATCTGCCTGGTACCATCTCCACTGGGGACAGAGCTGCAACATGAGCTTGCTTCTTAGAAGACATCAGAGAATCCACATGAGAGCCACCGCTGTCACCACGACCCGGCCGGGGATGGCTCCTGTTGGGGACCTCACAGCGTGAGGTGCCAGGGAGCCAACCATGAGATGCAAGTCCATAGGAAAATAACTTTATTAGTTCTGGTGTTGGTGGAGCAGCTTGGGTTGTGCCTCCCTTCATTGTCTGTGTAATTTAGAAATGGTTTTTCCATCTCAGCTTATGAAATATTGAGAGCTTCGCTATTTTGCGCAACCTCCATCAGAAGTGTCAGAAGTCCCAGCGAGCTGAACTTTCTGAACCTAAATCTTTTATTGATGTGCCTTGCCAGCAGCCCCTCCAGTGGGGACTGGGGTGCTGGGAGGCACTGTTGGATCTGCCTGTTCTCAACCTGTTTTGCTGCCTGAGCATCATCTCATGGGATGCTCCAGGTGTTTGTGTGCTGATACTTGAATGTGATTCTCTTCTTTTTTCCTAACTGAAGCAGGTGGAATTACTGTTCTTGGGTGAGGTTTGGAGGAGGGAGTGCTGCTGTAAACCTGTGCCCCCTCTGCCTGCAGCCAGGCTGCTCTTCTCAGAGCGATGTGTTTGCCCAGTCAGGGAAGCAGCAGCTTCATGTGCTCCTACAACAGCCCAAAAATCTCCTGCCCAAATTGCCCCCCCCCCATTATCGTGCAGCATCCTGCCTGTACTGGGAGGCCTGTCCTCTGCAGGAGGAGATCGTGGCCCCTGTGTTCATGGACTCATGCCATGCCTGCTTGCAGAATGCTTTTTAATGCTTCCTTTAAAGAATTTTTCTCCCTTTATAGCCTTTTCCCCCCTCCCAAAGGGAAGTAGAGGTACCTTAAACTAATTAGGAATAAGCAGCAGAGAAGCCAGGGTGAAGGGTTAGGTGAGATGCCGGGGGGGCAGTACCTCCAGAAGGTTTATGGGCATAGCAGTTAGCAGTAGCCTGCCAGAGCCTTGGGAATTTCATAAAAAGGAGCATTTTGCTGCCTGTGAACAAGTAACTATCCTGTCATGCCTACACCAACTGTGGAGAATTTGGCATGTATGATTTTTGGACTTGTGAAAAAGCAGCATCCCCCAGCTTGGGCAGTGGCAGGCTCTTAGTTTGCTGAACTGGGGAAGTGTTGAGGTCCCTGGTTCTCAAAAAAAGTAGCTGGAGAGAGAGGTGTTGTTGACTGCAGAGATTTGGAAAGGATCAAGACCTGAACCCGCTAAGCTGTAAGGACTGGAGCAGTGGATCCCTTCTGAGATCTTAAAATGTGCCTGTGCATGGTCTGCAGGTGAAATGCAAGCATTACTCCTCCTCCTGGGGTGTAAAATGTGCCTGTGCATGGTCTGCAGGTAAAGTGCAAGCATTGCTCCTCCTCGTGGGATGTAAAATGTGCCTGTGCATGGTCTGCAGGTAAAGTGCAAATATTGCTCCTCCTCGTGGAGTGGTTTGAGGGGAGCGGGGTGGTGTGGAGCAGGGTGGTTTGGGCACTCTGGAGGGGTGGTTGCCCCCTCGGGGCAGTCCCCCGGCAGGCAGGGACGTGGCCGGGAATGCTGTTGTGTAAATCCGTGTTTGCCCAGCGCCCGGCTGGCGGTGAATGGTGCCGGGCTGATGGGATTAGTCAGGGGCCCTCAGTTAATATCTGTTGTTCACGCCGCACCTCGGGGAGAGGCTGTCAGGATTACCAGGAGGTTTGTAGGTGGCACAGCAGCCACGGCTGTGCGTTAATGGGAGGGGGGAAATGGTCAAATGTGGTCGTGCCCAGTGGGTTCCTGCTCCGGGCCTCCCTCGGTGCTCTGAGATCTCTGGTGGAGTTTATTCCCGGTATAAAACATTTCGGATTTACATTTTCCTTTAACACTTCCTCTTCGAGCCGGGTAGTATGTTACACATTTAATTGCTCTTCCTTTGAATTTTCCAGTCCGCGTTTGGTACCCTTGCAACATCAGTATCTTGTTATCTTGTTGTTGCTTCTAATTGCTAACACATGCCAGTTTTCCAGCGCCGCAAACTCTGGCACTGGGCTTGCTGGGGAGCGGGGGGGGAGTGTGCAGCGAAGATTTACGTGCATGGGGAAACCTTCGGAAAATTAATCCGCCGCTTTACCCAAGAGCTCATCCCGGTTTCCAAACCCGGGGCTGAGGCAGAGGCTGCTGTGCCCCCGGTGCCGCACAAAGCGGCTCTGGGGAGGGGGGCGGCGAAGCTGCCGCTGCCTCGCTGTTCCTGCCGGCCATAAACAAATTCCGTGTATTTAACAAGTTAATGTCAGGCGGGCGGCGAGGCGCTGGTAGGTGTGTGCCTGGTGACATCAGCTGGCGAGCAGCCTGGCAGCAGCGCGGCGCAGGCAGGGAGCAGGCAGCGAGCCGAGGGTGTGTGCCTCTAAGCTGGGTATTCTGGCAAGGTGGAGAGCTGGTCTGTTTGGCAGGACCTTCCCATCTGGGATCCATCTGTGTTTCCCTGGAATCGGACAGGCGGCTCCAGGCAGTGAGAAATCGCAGATGTGCGGGACCTGACACATGTCCAGCTAATGAAAGGAGAAGGCAGGCTGGGCTCCGGCTGCGCTCGAAGATCACGGGCGGAGGAGGAGGAGGAGGAAGAGCGCTTTTCTTTCTGTTTGAAAGAAACGAGGTGTATTGCACAGCAGCTGGATCCTTGCAACCTCGCTGGCTAGGGTAAGCAAGGAACGGGATTATTTTTAAGCGGCGCTCAGCGTACCCGGGGCGGCGGGGGATGCTCCGGGGGATGCTCAGCCCAGCAAGGTTTGGGGAGCGCCTTGGCTTCTGCAGGCGGGCTGGGGAGAGCCTCCGGCTCGGGAGCAGGTACGGGAGAGGCTGGGAGCGGCGGCCGCAGCGCTTTGCCAGCCTTGCCTCGCTCCTCTGCAGTGCTGGGGAAAACTTCAATAGCCCAGCCGGCTGCATGCGAGGATTCTGCAGCTGAAAAAACACTAAACTCTCTCTGAGGAGAGCTGCGGTACAGCTCGTTCTGGGTTGCTATGGAATGGTTGTTTTCTTTTTTTTATCTCCCCCCC
>NW_024526155.1:715181-763235 GCF_017590135.1 Pyrgilauda ruficollis | reverse complement strand
CCCACCCCCCCACTCCGTGAGCAGAGGACTGGGATTTGGCGTTTTCTGGGGAAATGGCAATGCAGGAAGGGTTTTGTGTGTTTTAGCAGAACGTGTTTTTCTGCTGTGCCTAGGGTTACTCTGGTTTCTGCATGCTGGTATTGAAGCTGAGAGGGGGGGAGTGTAAACTGCAGAGGTGGATTTCTTCCATTGGCTCCCAAATTTCCTTAATTTCCCCCGTGTTTTCAGGGCTTCTCTGCATTGTGTCAGAGGCTGCTCCCTTTTTGTCTTTGCACTCCTTGAGCAGCAACTGATGCTCCCAGCATCTAATCTCCCAGATCAATCTTGTGGTACCAGAACACACATCCCCTATATATTTTGACTGTCGGGCTGTAGACAGGCTGTATTTTCTCTTTTTCTATTGTAATCCCTGGATCTTGCATATTTAGTTTCAACTTGCCCTTTTGCCCCCTCCCTGTCTTTTGGGAAGGTTCAGCAGTTGAAATTATTCCTCTGACCCTCTGGTGTAGCTTGTTGTAGAGATCCCTCTGTTGCATGTTTAAGCTGCTCCCCCAAGTATTACCAGCATTTTCTGCCCCCTACACCACTCAGCTCCTGTGCAATGATACTCAGTCCATTTTATGTGCTGGAGAAATCCTGCCCAGCCACAGGAGATGCACCAAAATCCACACTCAAAGTTTGGGGAGCTGAAACGTGGCTGAGCATCGCTTGCTGTCAGACTGCAAAAAGAGAGAGGAATATTTGCTGGGCTGCCTGGTGCAGGATGATTCCCTTTGGTGCTGCTTTGTCCGGGTTAGCTTTAAACACGCCAAATGATGGGGTTTCCTGAGGGAGAGCCTGGCTGGACTCTCTGGCAGTGTGCTTGGGCTGCAGCTCTGTGCTCGGCCAGTTTGGCCACTCCATGGGCCACCCTAAGGTTTTCCTTCTTTTGCAGCATGTAAGCATTTGGGTAGAGGCTTTAAAAAATACAAATCTGATTCTAGAAACACACCGAACACCTCGTGTGTGTCCCTGGAGAGGAGGCAGAAGGAGTGTGTGCGCTTCGATGTCTCAAAGTGCAGCAGCACAAAGGAGTTTCAAACCCCAAAAATGTCCAGCAAAGCCATACAGGGTGGGATGATATCTAGGAGCAAAGAGCTGTGGTCCTCTGCTGCTGCTCTCCTGGAGACTTCCCGAATTTGTGAAGGCAGTGCAGGGTGTTGGAGCAGCTGCTGCTGTGGTCTCCTTGCAGGTCGAGCCCTGATTAAGCAAACGGAAGTTCTGCCGGCATCAGGGCAACACGATTTGGCCATTAAACAACTAATTTAGTAGTCTTGCTCAAGCCCTGCAGGAAACTTTCTTTTTTTCCTCAGGCTCCTTTATTTTTAAAAAGGATTTAGGGTGCCTGATGAGCTGAGTGCTTGGATGAGAGGTGGCTGTATTTTGGGGAAGAGGGTGGCTTGAAACTGTCACCAGACCTAATAATTTTATAGAAATGGTACAGGACATCCAAGTGAATACACTTTTTTCCCCCCCTGCTGTTGTCTGCTGGAAGACATGATTTTCACTATTAATATGGAAAAGATGTTTGGTCTGATTTTTGGAACTACCTAGGCTTCACCTAAATGACTGTGTGCCCTTCACAGCCAGGTAGCCCAGCACATCCAGCAGTTAGAGAAACACACAAATAATACAAAACTCAGAGACTCCAGTGTGGGAAACAAGGAAAAAGGAGTAAAGCAAAGGCAGTTTGGGCAAATACTGCCAACAGGAAAGTGCAGCTAAGCCAAAGGAAGGATTTGAAGGGTTTGAGGAAGGAGCAGAATTGCTGAAGGCAAGGAGAATAAATCGTTAATCTGAGAACTCTATTACACAGGGAATGCCCCGAGGAAAAGAGCAGAAACTCCATTTAATAGTGAAAATGCCAAGCCAGGCTCTGCTCTGCTCAGGGACTGGAGCCACAGCCCCTGCTTACTTCCAAGATGCTGCTATTTTTGCAACTTGCATCTGCTGGTGTTGCAGAGGCTTGTTTAAACCCGCCAAAGCAAAGGGAGCTTTGCTCACGTGAATCCTGGGTCAGGCTGTTGGGTTTGGGTTTTTTTCTGGTTTATTCTTCTCAGTCTTACAGGACCAGGGTCCCCAAGAGAGCAGGGTTTCACTTAATGCTGCCTCCCCTGTCTCACTGAGTGTGAGTCCCAGATGATTTTACTGCTGCTGTACAGAGCTTTGTCTTGCATCACGCACGGTGGAGTCTGGCTTGTAGAGGTTATCACTGGTTTGACAGGTTTGTGTGGTTTGACTGCAGGAGCTGAGTTTTCAAGTCAGTCAGCCCTCCAGTCCCCAAATTGACCCATAAATGCAGTAACCACCAGCAGCATTTAGCAGGAGGCAGCGCTCTCCCACGGTGATGGGATGGGATGGGGGAGCCAGGTGGCCTCTTGTTTTTTCCAGATCTGTTTTTTTAAGGTTTGGACAAAAAACAAGATTTGTTTGACGTGTATGTGTGATGTTTATAGTATAACTGGAGAGCTGAACACAGTCATTTGAGGACTTGGGCACACGCAGCAGATTTAAGTCAATGCTGGCTAGTTTTTAAATCTGAGCAGGAGATGGTCATAATCTGTTGCCTGTTGGGTTTTTTCCCATTATAAGAGCTGGCTTATCCATACTTGTTCTGGGCTGGATTGTAAGCTTGCCTTTATCTAGTGACTATTTCCATATCTGATTGCTTGTTAGGAGCTAGGTATGAAATGTGTTTCGACAGACACTCCAGAGCAGTCCCTGGGGGCAGCGTCACTGCAGGTCTCTGGGAGTCTGTTCAACTTTTATTTTTATGATGGAGACTGCCTTAATTCATGCAGCGTTCAGGGAATGGCTGGAAAAACCTTTGTTTAGAGCAGGAGCAGCAGCCAGGAAGAAATGGTGAGCAGTGATCCCACAGTTAAAGTGCAGCACGGAGAGGCTTGGGTTCAGTTCCTGGGTCTGCAGGCAATTTTCTGAGGCGGGACCTTGACCTTAGCATGGCTTTGTGTGTCAGCAGCTTATGTCCGACAGGACAATAGCGATTTCAGAGGTTTCAAAGCATTTTAAAGTGTAACTATCATGCCTTTTATTGGGCTGGGCAGTGGCATTTTTATAAGCTAAGCTTAAGGTTTTAGAATAATGCGTATTGAATTTCCTCGGCGCGATGCCGACCGCGGGATTCCCATCTCTGCTGGCTGCAGCACGACTTGGGGTATTGAAGGAGGACAGTCACAGGTGGCCAGAAGACCACTTAGAAGAACCAACACTTGTACATCTTCAAACCCAAGAGTCAGTTTTCCTTCCTCGCCTCGTCTGTGGCGGCGGGATGCCGCAACCTGGCGGCGGGATGCTGTGCAACCATCCCTTTCACCAAAAAAAACCCCTCGAAAGCCCCAAAAGTGTGGCTAACGGTGGCGGAGGGGAGGATGAGGAGGCTGCAGCTCGGACCTGTTGCAGGGGGAGCGGCATTGTGCGAACAGATGTGCCGGGCGCTGCCGCTCCGTGCGCTGCCCGCAGCGCCAGGTGCAGCCATTGTTCCGCTGCTCCCCATTCAGCCGCTCCCGCATTGTTCCTCCAGGAAATTAGCATTAAAAACCCATCCCAAACCCCCACGTCCCTCAACTGCAGGTGACTGTTATTGGCCCCAGCTGCCACCCTTGTGCTTGATTACTTCCATATGGGGCTGTGGCAAGATGTAGGATCCACTTATTGATTTTTTTTTTAATATTTTTCCCCTTTTTTTATTCCTAGCCTTTCCCCCCACCCCACACAGACCCTTCAGCTTCAACAAAACCCTGAAATCTATTAGGCCCCCGATAGGCTCCAGTTGCTGTTACAACTGGGATGAACATTTTACAAGCAAAGCTAATTACACCCTCTCTGCTTTCTTCCTTTCTTCAGCCCCCACCCCATAAATGTAAAATAACCAGAGGGCAATTGGTAGTAAATTAAATCTTTGCAGTGTCCTGAGAGGAGGTTTCCCTGCTAGCAGGAAGAAGTCTGCTGGGCTTTAGATGTTTTGTTATCTGGGTTTGGGCTTGTTTTTTGGTGCTTTTTTTTTTTTTACTAAAAAATGGGAAACTCTGGCATACTGCTGTGACACACCTATTAAAGGGATACACAGATCCCAGCCTGGGTCTGGATAGGAAAGGAAAACATAATTAAACAAGTGGGATGTTAATTTGTGAGTGTACTCAGCTGTTGAGAGGAGCCAAGGAGAAACTCCATGCCAACTGAGGTTACAAATTTCTAGGAACAATGCGATTTTCTCCTGGTACAACTTATCTACAGGGCAGCAGGTTCCATGAAAGTCCAAACCGCCTGAAATATCCCCTGGGGTAGTGCTGGTATGGTGCATCCTGGGTTTTCCTCAAGACAAGATGGGCTGCAGTTGGTAAGAGGAGGAGGGAGGGAGGGAGCATCCCTTGCTGCCCTACCTGGGAAATGCATCTGCTCTTCGAGGCACTGTGGGACATCTCTGGTGGAGCACAGGTGGGTCACGTCCTGTGACATGCCATCAGCCCACACAGCCCTGACCCACTTTGTGCCAGGCAGGAGTAGAGGAGGGTGGCAGCTCGTGCCCGTGCTGGAGGATCAGGCAGAGCTTCCCTCTGTGCCCGTGCTGGAGGATCAGGCAGAGCTTCCCTCTGTGCCCGTGCTGGAGGATCAGGCAGAGCTTCCCTCTGTGCCCGTGCTGGAGGATCAGGCAGAGCTTCCCTCTGTGCCCCTGCCTGGGCAGCCTGGGGGCCAAAGCCCTATCCCAGGCCTGAGGTTGGTCAGTCACATCTCTCTGGAGAAGTGTTGGGTTTCCCTCACCCAGCTGAGACCCCCAAGGCTGTGCTGGTGGGGTTTGTGCTGGAGGCTCCTGCCAGAGCAGCTTGTCAGGGAATGGTGGTCCTTGGAGCACCATGGAGGTGTCGCTGCTGCTGCCTGGCCCTCAGGGGCTGCTGAAGGTGACAGCTACCAGAGTCTCATAAGCCCCAGCTCTTCCAGCTTGGGAGGCCATTCCTCAAGGAATCATCACCTTTTGTGGCTTTGCATTCTTGGTGGGGCCCCAGCAGCCACTTCCACGGGATCTCTCTTGTTCCTGCTGGTGATGCTCTGGGCAGTTTGTGCAGAGACCTGGCAGTGGTGCTGCAGTGTCCCATCATGGTACAGATGCAGGAAAGCAAGCCTCTAGCTGGAAATGATGCTGGAAATGCCCCTCTCTGCTCACAAAGAGACATGGAAGATATATCCATAACGGAGAATGACATTTTATCCAGCAAACAGAGTCACTGCACTGAGGCTTTGCTCAGATACAAAAGTCTTTAGGGACAGCTGGAGCTTGGTTGGTTGATCTCAAGATTACAGATGCAAACTTACTTATGGATGGGGAGTGGACTTGCCCTGAGGCTTTGTGTCTCAGCATTGGTGCTCCACCATTTGTCAGGCTGACCTTCAGCACGAGCTGCATCCTGTCTTTGACAGGTGGGGCCTGCCAATGTAGATTGTGAGGATTTAAAATAAAAATTCTGGTTGCTATCTGAGAATATTGTTCAGCTGAAGTACTTGGTTTATTTACTGCACATCCCTCCTTCCTGATCCAGACCTCTCCTGGCTTGGCTGCCTGGCAGTGACCACCTGGGATCTTCCTGGGAGGAATCTGTGCAGGTGCAGTGGTGGGGAAGGTGGTGGACTTCTAAAAAAAATTCCAGCTTTTAGGGGTGCTGTGCAGCCTGGGGAGAGCCACCAGGTACAGCGGGTCAGAAGGCGGATGACAGAGGCAAGGCAACCTCATGGAATATCTCAAGTGATTTTCCTCAGACTTGCTTTAAACCCTTCAAAGTCAAATCTCAAACTTAGGGGGTTTCTTCTCCCTAATTAAATTAACAGGCCATATGGTGTTTACTGTGAGCGCCTGCAATATGGAAGGAGCTACCTCCTGGATCACTTTCTTTTTTCAAAAGCTGCTGCTTTACCTGATGTCACTGTTCTGAAATGTTCTTTTCAGCAGCAGGCATGAGGGGTTATTTCTGCCACCTCAGTGCTGTTGGTGTCACCTTCTGATCCCAGGGTTGAGCTCTACCATAACCTGTTTCTGCAGCTTTCTTTGTTTTTTCTTGGTTTTTTGTTAGGCCATTTTGCTGCTTACTGTGGAGTGTATATAAGTCAGAGGTTTTTTCATGTTTTTTCACATGCAGGTGATGATTCTTGTTCTTGGAGCTGAGGAGAATAGAAAACAACTCAGGGTGGGTTTTTTGGGGGGTGCTGGTAGTTTTTTTAACAACTGCTACAATTTTTTTTCGTTGACGGTAACATGACCATCTCAGGAATATGTCAAACTGCAAGTTTTGTAGAGTTTTGTTCTTTATTAATGGGCTGGTATTAAAGAACTTACTTTGCATGTGCTGCTTTATCTTTGCATGAGACGTGGAGGAGGAAGTGAAGACCTTGAGGAAGAAAAATCACTGGGTCTTTATAAGATCCTTGCAGTTAGCTGAGCAGGAAATAGGGTAAGAATCTCTAAACTTGTAGGAGAAGTCAAGGAATGGAAAGTCTCAGATTTTGCTCTCTGTTTTGAGCTGCCCTCACTCATTTAATAGGATTTTTTGGTAATCATCACTTGTGTGTGAGTGCACTTGCTGTGAGCTCACCCTGCATCTCTCCAGTGGTGTAACTTAACCTTTCTCTGCGATTTTTAACTTGTTGGTGCATCTTTTCCATAGGGACTGGGTGACCCTTCATCTCCAGCCAGTCTCAGCTTGTGTGGAGTCTGAGCTCCCAGGAACAGATCCATTTGTGGCTGCTGAAAACACCCTGCCACATTAGCATATTCCTGCAACGTATGCTCCAAGGGTGTTTCTTTGCAGAGAAGCCTCTCTAAAGATAGCATCGTGAAGTTCTGTGTTGTCAACCAGGGACACTTGAGCTAAAAAACAACATTTGATACACAGACAAGGTTTGCAAGTGCCATCTGGATTCTGGGAGATGAGCTAGGTTGTCTCTGTTTTGCATACACTCACCAGGAAAAAAAACAAGTGTGTGCAGGCGGATGAATTCTTCAGAATCACCTGAGCAGAACTGTTTAGTCCACATGAGTGTCCTCAGTGACATGGGACACCTGTGTAATGCCATACCACTGGGTATCATGTCCCTCTGGACCTTCTTAGGGTGCTGGAAATAACTCTGTACTTCAGTGATATATTATTGAAAGCCAGGTGGGATCAATTGAAATTCTCTCACACCAGTAGTATTTTAATCTCCTCTCCAGCATACTGCAAGGCAGAACCTGCAAATGATGCAAAGCCCTGCAGAAATGGGCATCTTTTTAGGGAGGTGGGGATGCAGGGAACGCAAATGTCTTTGTCTGGCTTCAGTTCTGCCTGGTGGAGAGGCTGTCCTCAAACCCATGCCAGTGCTGAGAGGCACCTGAGCACCATGAAAACCTAAAGTAGCCCTAAAGGGTTGGACAGCAAACTCCCTGTCCACATCTTCCCGGGGACATGTAGCTCATAGAATGTATTTTCCTTCAGGGCCTACTTCTTGACTTTCTAGTTATCCTCTCATATGCAAATCTAATTTGCCTAATGGGCTGGTGAGTGTAATTGAAAGGCAGCCTGCACTTACACGATAGTGAAAAGTCTCACCTCTGCCCAGGCACAGATGGGGCTCTGCCTCACTGCTGCATCTTTAGAGGAAATTTATAGGCACAGTGTCACAGGCTTTGCTGTGACCAGGGAAGGAAAATGGCAGTTTAGTACAAACTTGGGGGTTTGCTGGGTTGTTTTGTGCCCTGGTCTCGCAATTTTGGAAATTGAGCTTTTTGTGTTTTTGTATTTCCCCTGTGCTCCCATTGATGGGGAGCAGGTTAATGCAGGTTACTGGTAACTACCTGAGAACAACCCTAAGAGTGATGAATTGGAAAGTCTTGTCTGTGCTGTGTGGCTGTGTGATGGGTTGAAAGCGAGTGCAGCAGCAGCTGAGCCAGCCTTCCCTCTCCAGTCCCTGTGCATCACTGCGTCTCCAGAGGTTATCCATGGAAATTCTCCACCTCTGCTGCCCACGAGAGGGAGGGGAAGGAGGCACACAGAAAAAGTCACTGCTGTGCCTCCATCTCTGCTGGGATCATTCCCTGAACAGATCAAGAAGTTGTGGGTCCCCCATCCCTGGCAGTGTTCATGTTCCAGTTGGACAGGGCTTGGAGTAACCTGCTCTAGTGGAAGATATTCAGGGGTTTGGAACAGAGGGATCTTCAAGGTCCCTTCCAACCCAAACCATTCCATGATTCTAAACAGTGGACTTTGATGGTTCTCCTGTCCATGGTGATCTCCCTGTGCCTGCACTCTGCAGGAGGTGCTGGTTTATGGGGCTCCAGGTATGTAAGGACCCCTCTACATCATCAGGCCCCTACATCCTCCAAAACACACCCCTAAGTGTGTTCCTCCTGTGCTTCCAGCTCCAGGGGATGGTGGAAATTTCCCACAGGCTGCTCAGGCTTGGGGCACAGAGGAAGAGCCATTTGTGTAGTGGTGTGAGGAGTGTTTTTAAGAAGCAGAATTGTCATCTTGGCAGGGCTCCTGTGTGTGCCAGTGATGGCAGGGACTATTATCTGGGCAGCACTGAATGCACTTAGCGCCCAAGTGAATGAAGAGCTCTCCACAGAGCCAGGGAGCTGGGGAGTCATTAGTGAGGCTTGGCTACCTCAGCAGTATCAGCAGGGCATGAGAGGGTGTTGGTGTGGGCAGCAGTGCCAGGGCTGCCTGGGAAAGCCAGCCTGGCTGTGGGGCAAGGGACACTCCTGCTCACACAAGCTCAGGGTGGGTCATCCCAGAGCACGTGGCACAGGGTTGTGTCCAGACAGTTCTGGAACACCTCCAGTGAGGAGATATTTGCCCTCCCTGGGCAATCCCACACAGTAAAGTTTTCCACGTTCAGGTGTATCTTCCTGCCATCAGTTCCTGCCTATTCCTCCTGTCCCCACAGAGCAGAGTCTGTCCCTGCTGTGACCCTTCCCTGCAGACACTGACAGAGGGATGGAGTCCCCTCTGGCACTTGTAAATAGTGAGGATGAAAAAGATTTCCCAAATCTTTCCCAAGTTCCTCCTTGATTTCTTGGACAACTTGCCCAGTTTTGGATAAAACCTGATGGAGCTTTAGCCCTGGGGCTGGCTGGCAGTGATGAGCTCCTGCTCTTCAGCCTCCATCTGGAGAAGGGAGACTGTGTTAGAGTCTGCTTTATATTTGGAAATGGTATGACTTCAGAGACCCAAGGGGGATGTTTTTCTGTATCCTTCCTTGATTGCTTCATTTTGGGTTTGTGGTAGAACTTGGTTAGTGGTTTGTTTTGCACTGGATTTGGTTTCTGTTTTGTTTTTGCTGAAATGACCATTGTTTTCATCTAAACTGGCCCATCTGACTATGAGTTTCTGGACTGCTTCCTTCTCCAGATGGTCAGGATTTGTACCTGGTCTGTGCTTAACAAACAGGTTTGTTGTTAGTTTTGTTGGTTTTTTTTTTTTTTTTTTTTTTTTGTTTTTTTTTTTTTTTTTTTTTTTGGTTTTTTTTTTTTTTTTCTAGTTTAATATAGGCTTTTTTAATAGCTTTGGGTGTCCTTGGTATTATTTGTGCCTCTCTGTGGTCACGTTGGTTGTTATGGATTAAATGTGGTTTTCTGCCTTGAGATCTCACTTCTTTCAGAAGTGACCTTGCTTTTTTTTTTTTTTTTTTTTTAATTGCTGTTATTTGCAGTTATTGGTAGTGGTGCTTGAGCTGCTAGCACTGCTGCTTTGTGTCTGCCTGGAAGGCAGAGACTTTTTTATCCCAGTTTGTGCTTTACTCATTTGGAGTACTCTCTACTCACTGGATACCCCTACTCTTAAACCCCAGAGCTGCTGTTCCTGTTCTCATTAGCCCAGATCTCTGTGCTCAGTGATATTCATGATACTCTAAGAAATCTAGATTTGCTCAGTACTGGTTGTTTTCTGAGGTCAGCGCTGATTTTAATGTTCATTTGTAGTGTTGGAGACCAAACCATCAAGGAGCAGCATTTGGAAGACGGAGGACAGAAAGAGGGATGTCTTCTTAAATGGTTTTGAAGCTTGACTTTAAACTCCTCCTGTATGTCTTTAGTAATCAGGTTTAAAGCCCCCAAATCTTGAGTCACTGGGTGATTTTAAGGTGGGTTTGAATGAATCCTTTTATTTTGAAAGATTTAATGATTTTTCAGGCTGTTCCCCTTTTTCCTTGTGTTTCTTGAACTCCTGAGGTGCTCCAGGCTGTCTCTGCCCTGCTGTGCAGATCCCTGGGGTGTGTCAGTGTGGCCTGGGGACCTGTCCGAGTCATGGACAGTGCCTGTGTTTGTTGTACCCACCGAGGCAGGATCACTGTGGATCTCAGGGATCCTGGGGAAAGGACATGTTGGCACAGACAAGGCTGTCTCTCCTGAAGGAGCTGCTGTGGCTGAAGGATTTCTGTGTTCTCTGATGACAAAAAACTTGAGTAAACCTTGCTGCCCTCATAACAATCTGTGGGGGCTTTTGTACAGACCTTGCACATCCCTGTGGGAACTTGTCCTGCCTGTGACCAAACTTATTCCCAGCAGCTAAGTGAGAGCAGAGGCAGGATCTGAAGTGCCAGGAGCTGTGGGATTGGGATCTGAGCTCACCTGGCACTGTGATAAGGGCTATCACAACATCCCTCAGCTGCCTGGGGTTAAAAATGCACCAGGCAGTGCAGTGGCCTCTGCTCCATGGAATGCTTTTCTCACAGGAAACTCCCAAAATGGTTGTCCTTGGAGAGGCAGGGATTCATCCTGCAGTGAGCAGAGTGGGGCTGTGGTGGGAAGCCTTCAGCAAAGGGGCTCACTGTGCTGACCCAGAAAGAGCATCCTTCTCAGAACCTCCTAAATTTCTTATGGAATTGGCTAGAAAATGTCCTCCTTTTCCACAGCTTTTCCTACTGAAACTGAGAGCTGGGACATAAACCACCAGGTAGTGAAAAAGGAGGCTCGCTGACCTGGTGACCATCACTTTTGGGATGAACCACACTCAGAGTGCAGAAGCTGCAGGATTCCCTTGGGAAGGGGCTGTCCTGGGGAAGCCATGGGAATGCCAGACCTGCAGTGCTCCCCTGGATTTCCTGGAGCAGCTCAGCAGGGAGCAGGGCAGTGCTGCAGAGTGGGAGCTGTGGCCATCGGCTCCTGCTGGGCTCTGCTCTGTGCACATTGCCCTCTCCTCAACTCTTTTGGTAAAGTTGGGCAGCCAGGAGGCTCAGAGTCCTAAACAGAGTTTGTGGGGTGGTGAAGGGGTGAATTTGTGCCTTAAATCTCTTATGATGGATTTTTAAACCACAAACGCTGCTCGGACACCTCTAATTGCAGCATCTGTGTGAGAGGTGCTTGTGCAGAAGAAGCTGCAGAGCAGCCAGAACCCCCTGGGAAGGCTCCCCTTGGAGGAGAGAACCCTAAAACCCTCCCTGAGGCTCCTCCAGAGGCGTTCCTGAGCAGCCCAGGAAGGGCTGCAGTGGTGGTGGCCCCATGCTGGATCCTCCTTGGGGAGCTGTGGGTTCCCTGTGCAGTTCCTTGGGTCACTCCTTGGAGCCTGCTCCAGCAGCTCTGCTTTTCCCAAGCCTGTTTAAATCAGTGGATGCATTCCCATTGACTGTTTGGAGCTTCAGAGAGCCCCTTGGAGCTAATTAGTAATTAGAGGATGCCAATTAACCACGGTTCCCCAGGCTCTGCTGCTTTGCTGGTACTGCTGGGTCGGAGAGGGAGGGAACAAAATGGAGCCCAGTGCAAATGTGTTTCATCTGGAGAGCAGGAGAAGGGTGGAGCTGCTTGTTAAATGGCCAGCAAGCCAAGTTTTAAAAGGATTTATGAGGGCTAGATAAAATCATGTCCTAAAGGCTGTCTCAAAGCCTCTGTTAAGGTGGAAAATGCTTTCTAAACTTAGAGCTTGTTTCACTGTGTTTCCCCTCTTTTGGACCTCCCAAAATTTTACAGGTACAGAAGTTCCAGCTTTATTTACTCCATGGTGTTTAGCCTAGGCAGAATGAAAAGCAGACTTGCACTCTCAAAATGACAGTGCTCAGTTGTTCTTCTGTATAACCTGTGGATTATACGCCTGCCCACCTTCGGAAATGCGGCAGAATTTGAGGAATGCTCCTAAGGGAAACAAGTTTTTACTGCCATTGCCAAGGGAGACTGGGTCATTCAACCATGAGTTTCCCACTTGTTGGATCACTTCTTACTCTCTGGTGTAAACTTGGTGTTCCCTGGACCCCAGAGGGGTGAATCCTTGGCCTTGATGCTCTGGGCAGGGAGCAATTTCAGACCTTTTAGGAGCGTAACCCCTTAAAGCCAACACTTAAAATTAATTTTTCTATCTAAAAATAGCTGAGATGGTAAAAGTGCTGCTTTTGTTTTTTTAATACAAGCATAATTAACTCAATTCTTGCTTTCACTTTACACAACATTTACAATAAGCAAAACCCAAGCTCTCTTTTGCCCTGACATCTCATTACCCCACGTGTAGAAACGCCACAAAATAATCATTAAATAAAAAATCCCAATCTTTGCTAGCAGGCTGTTGCTCCAAGCCTTTCTCCATGGTATCCCTTCTGTACATGTTGTGTCTGGGCTCCACCAGCCTCGGGAGCCGTTAATCTTCCTGGTGTTTTCTTCCCTGAGGCAAATGAGACGCAGATGTTCCCATCTGGAAACTTTGCTCCCGCCACCGTTGTTCCACTCGGAGTCGGAGGCTTTGGAGAGCAGTGCAGCAGGCTGAGACTTTTAAGAAGTAATTTTTTGCCATGATTGTGATAATTGCCTGTTTGATATCTGTAACTGCTTTCATTTTTCATTCCGAGTGCTTTAGCCCAAGGAGTAAATAGTGCGGAGGAGGAAATATTGCTTAATATTGTTATGGGAGTGGGTGATTTAAAAAAAAAAAAGATAGTCTTCATTCTGTAGTGTTAAATGGAACAAGGAATTAATGAAAAATTACCAAAATACTTAGCGGTATCTAAGCAAATGAATTAGTGAGCAACTCTGGCTTTGCTGAACGAGTGCCCTGCCTCAGGTTATAACCCAGCCGAAGGGGTGGTTTGGGCAGGCTGTGTCACTCCCCTCAATCCCCAAAGTGCTTCCTATCCTAAAACTGCAATGCAGGCCTTGGTTTCCAGGAATGTGTTCTCCTGGGCTATATTCCAGGAGTGTATGCCTCCCTCTGGGGTGGCTGTCTCTGATGAGGGCAGAGCAATCAGCTGGTGAGGATGAGGAGGGTTCCATGCCCCAGGGCACCTCGGGCTCCCTGGCAGAGCTCACAGCATCCCTTAGAGACAGCGATGAGCAAAAGCTGCTGCCAGGGACATCAGGGGATGAACTTGGCTCCCCAAAATTTATTTGTAGGCATGCTAGTGGTGTGGGAAGGGAATGGCTGTGGTGGTGGCTAGAGCAGCTACAGCTCCTGGGTGGAAATGGCTGTCAGGGTAACTATTCCCTGCCTCCTTCGTGGAGAGAGAGCAGGAGAGTGGGGATTACCACAACAGGGTGGTTTGTGTTCTTCTAGAAGCGAGATGAGTTTGGGGGCTTGATGTACAACAGCTGTGGGGCGTGTTGGATGTGATAGTTTGTGGGGTGAATCCCACATGCAGGGTTTGGTCCTGGCCTGAGTCTGTGGCCCCAGGGGAAGGCAGAGCTCAGGAGGCAGGAGTGCCCTGCAGGCATTTTGTGCTGCTGGGTCTGACACGGCCATGGCACAGGCAGAGCTGGAGCTGCCAGCGCCTTGTCTGCCTGGGAACTGCCCGAAATCCAACCTGTGCTACTGCTGAGTTCCTAGAGCCAGGCACATTAATAGGATTTTATAAAAATCACTGAAGGGCAAGACGGATAAAGATCTGCAGTCTGCCTTCAGGAATAAATTATTAATCTTATTTCCCTTATTAACTGCTTTCTGGACTGCTTGTGAACGATAACATACTTTGCTCTTTCAAGTTCTTCTATCTGAGTTTCACATTGAATTGAGATTTAAAGTGAAACAGCTGTGTGTGGGAGAGGACTAGATGGCAATGGAGATACACGCGTTTATTTTTGATTTATAAAATGCCTATCCCAGGCTCAGCAGCTCCCTCCTGTGTGATGCAAGGCTCTCCTGAGAGGTGCCGAGCCCTCTCCACTCCCACAGCATCTTACAGCTCAGGAGCTGGGATGTGCCATAAACCCGAGCTAAACGGGGTAAAAATAGGCTGATCACATGGAGCGGAGGAACTATCTGTACAGGGACATGAGTTGCCCACTGCCACTGCTGCTGTAGTAGCATCTTGGCCAACTGCATGGCATGGAGGGAGGAGGATGGACAGGGACCTCGTGTGACCAGCCCTTGCTGGTGACCTGGTTATGGCACACGTTCGTGTCCCCCAGTGCTGGTTGTAAATCACCTTTTGTTGACTCAAGCAAAGAAAGACCTCTAGAAACCACCCCACAAGCAAATAAATGTCAATATTTGTAGAGAGAAGTCATCTTGACTACAGACCTCCCAGTGTCTCACTCTCCTCCAAATTGGGACAGACCCAACCATCCTTTTTTTCTGAAAGCTGCTGTATTGGCTGCCTTGTTCCTGATGCTTATCGTCATCTTCCCCCTCCATCGCTTTTTGATGCAGCAATGCTGCAAAAAGATAAAATATTACTTTTCCCTTGACGATGTGATTGGAGTTTGAGCTTGGGGGAAGCTGACTGGAAGCAGGTGAGGGGGGGAATTGCGGTGGAGAAGCGGTAAATGGCATCTTCTGGAAGCCTGAGTAATGATGCTCTTGCTTTGCATGTAGATCACCTCTCATCTGCATGCCTTGGAGAACTGCAAAGGTGCTCTACAGATGGCTTAGAGCCATCAAGGGGAGGGAAAGGCAACCTTGGAGAGGAGGAAAGATGTTAATAAAATTTAAATGTAATTCTTCCCATTTCTCAGTTCCTAAATGTGAAAAATATTAGCTTGGTGGAGACTGAAAACAGATGGTGAGCAGTTGGAGCAGATAAGCATGTTATTCAAAATAAACATTCGCCAAAGCTGGGGAGGTGGCGAACCATATTTCATTTCACCCTATTTACATTATCAGGTCAGGTTACACTGATGCTGCCTCTCGTCTGCATTCAGATGATCAACAGGGACCCTGTGACGAGCCAACTGCAGCACATCCTCCTCGCTGGGACGTCAGGGCTGGCATGGCTGGGCTGGGGCATTCCCTGGCCTGCCTGCAGCATGAGCTGCTTGCACAGTTATGGAGCATTTTGGGTCAGAGGGGGCTGTTAAAGGTCTGTCCCTCCGTTTCCCTCTGTCCAGTGACCTCTCTATCCATTTAGCCAAGTTTGGCATTGCTTTATCTAAAACCAGGGACTCTGATCTGTGTAAATGGTGGGGGAAGTTCCAAGGACTGTTTGTAGGAAGGGCTCATTTTGCTGACTTGTGGGTGATCTATAATTTATGCCTCTAGCCCGAGTGCTCCCCTGAGGTGGCAGGGCCAATGGAAAGAGAGGTGGGGCTGCTCTCCCTTGCTTTGAGGGGTGTTTTGGGACGGGCTGGATCCCCTTTGGGATGTCTGTTTATCCACTGGCTCTGGAATAAGCTCAGACCTTGGCTCGTGGATGACCAAAGAATTTCTCCTGCTGGACGTGACCTTGGCTGTTGTTACTGGGATGGTTCTCCTGTCCCTTGCTCTCAAGAGGCAGGTATGAATTTGGGGCTTTTAACTTTATGGGGTGAGGACAGGCTTTTTAGGTTATGAATATGTTCTACCTGTTCCAGATGAAAGTTGAAAACATCAGCTTTGATTAAACTTCTTCTTTCTGTTTGAAATCATTGCATGCTTTCCCTCCTGAGACTGAATCACTGGGCAAACCCTTGTACACAGCCTTTTACTCAAAAAACACCTTTGTTAATTTACAGGTTTGCAATGTAAGCACTTAGTGATAAAAGCTTTGTTGACTAGGTCTGATTTTGAGCCTGTTCTCTGTCCTGCAAGCTGCCAAAGGGAAAAGCAAACCCTTACCTGGGCATAGCTGCTGGTGTTGTAGGGCTGTCTCATATTGGTTTGACTTCTACAGAAATCTGAAGAACTCGAGTCTGGCACATGGATTGGTGAGATACAGTTCTGACTCTTTGCAGCTTATTTACAAATGACAGCTCCAAAATCATTCCACAGTTCCTCCTTCCTCCTTAACTCTCATGCCACGGAATCAAGGGGAATCCTACCTGTGCATCAGGAATGGCTTGAAGATACCACTCAGGGAGGTGATTGTATTAAATTGTGTCCATGCAGACATTGCATTGTAAATTCATATAAAGCATCCCCATTTTCTGCTCTCTAGCAGTGGCTCTTCCTCTCTTTCCTTGGTCTCAGCAAATCCATGGCTCTGCCAGGGAATCTAGATCAAGGCTCTCTCTTTAGCAGAGTGAAGCCCCTCCTGGTACTGCCTTGAATTATATTTTGAACTTTGGGAAAAGGATGAGGAGGCCATTTGTGTCTGTCTGCCTCATTGTCACTCTTCTCCAGTTCCTAATCTTGCTTTTTTGGGGAAGGTAGCATGCAGTTCTCCTCATGCACTGTTTTTACTTCTTTTTCATCACTTAGTTTATTCTCTAATTGCCAAAGGAATTTAAGGATTAATTTAAATTCCAGTGTAGTTGAAATACTCCCTAACTTGTTGCTTTTTTTTTCTTCTGCCTTCTCCCTTTTCCCAAGCCCACAGGCACGAAGAGATTAATAAAGCAGTTTCTTTATACAGTTTATAGTGCAAATAAATGCTGAGGTTACCTGTCATAGCAACACTCTTTATATTAAACACCATAGGTGGAAGACTTCTTTAAAGAAAATAAATAGGATGAGATCTGTCTGGAGCTGGTGTTGGAACTGGCCCTCTGAAATGTGCTGTGAGAGCTGGGAATGCAGGAGTGGGACCTCTCTGAGCATCAGTTGAGACCCTAGATTTTTTTTTTGGCGTCTTGTCCCATTGTCTCACTTAGCTCTTTCTCCTCTCCAGAAAGAAAAATCATCAGCTGCGTTTAATCCTGACATATGTTCCTTTTTAATTTGTCACGCCAGGATGGCAACTGGAGCAGCGAAGGAAATCTGGTGCACACCGACAGCCAGAGCGGAGCCAGATGAACGCGGGGCCTTGCAGCGTGTCAGGGAGGGAGGGAGGGCTGCAGGTGTACTCACAGCTCTGGGGTTTTTGGTCTCTTGCACACCTGGGCTCCTTAAATGGGGCACAGGAATATCTAGGGCAGGAGCACAGGCTGCTCTGTGCTGCAGCTGCCCGTGCCCAGCCGGCAGCGCGAGCAGCTGAGAGCTGTGAAATCCACCACTGCTGGAGGAGATGGAATTCCTGCATGGAGCCAGGACTAAATCAGAGTCTCATTAAGTTTTGTTTTCTCTGAGTCCTCTTCCCATGGGGAATTCCAGTGTATCTGAGGCTGGGAAGGCAGCTCTCCCACCCAGTGTCCACGTTGCTGCCGCCTCTGTCCCTGGTCACCTTGGGCAGGTCCTGGTGCAGAGCTGAGCACGTGTCACTGCAAAGTTTGGGCATCTGGCAGCTTGACAGCCAAAGTGTTGTGCCATGAATATGTCTGGCCTGCTCCTGCAGGCACTGCTTGAGAAGTAACGCAGCATTTGTGTTTCTGATCCAGGTAAGGTTTGGAAGGAGGAGTTTTTGAAGGAGAACAGTGCAGTGTTTCCAGTTTGGGCAGGTATCTTGCCCTGGTGCTTGGAGCATTCAGTCATTGACAACAATTATTCTTGTTAGAGTATCATCCAAAATCTGTGATGGCATTTGACTCTTTAGGTGAGTGACGCAGCTGAGTGACTTGCACACATTTTGAGGAGCGTCTCTGCATCCTGCCTGTGCAAATGGAGGCAGCACTGAAAAGCTGCTCCTGGTGAGCCAGTAAATATTTTTGAGTGGAAGTGAAAGAATGAGATCAGGAAGGCAGCCTTTCTCCAGGGAGCAGCTCACTAGCTCAGTTTTAGCCCCAGGTCAACTCAAGGCTGACTCAAGCCCTTGGTCACAGCCTGGTTTGCTCAGATGATTCTCATTAAATGGACATGTGTAGGCTAAAAAAGGAGAGCTTCAGAAAGATGGTTTTTATCTGCATTTATAGATGCCCCAGGTCATTAGCAGGAAGCTTTTAAATTTAACAATCCTGTTTGCTTCTTGTCTGTTGGAGTGGGCTTGGAAAGGAAGGTGTTGGCTTCTTGTGGGCTTCAGCTTTGGTGTCTGACACAGTAGCTGGTTTTATTTTGGGGTTATAAATTCCATGCAAAATTTATCTCCCTCCCTATAAATTAACCAAATTAGTTCTGCTTTCTTAATGTGCCCTAGGAACATTTTAGGAAGGAGTAGGAGAAAAGTTAAGGATGCTCTCCAGACTATGGCAATATCAGATTGGCCATGTAGACCTGGAAAAGGGGTTTCATGGCAAGAGGGAGAAGAGGAGGAGGCAGGTGTGTGACACTGGGTCCCTGGATGGTCATTGGGCAGCTGACACAGAGTGCTGGAGAGGCACAACTAGTGCTGTTTTGATTTAATAATTTGGGTCATTTAGCAATGTGTCCCTTTCTTGCCTGAGTGCGGGAACTCAGACTTTTTGTGGTAGAAATACCCCTAAATTTGTGTACAAAATTTCATTATTTTGCTGCATTTATTTAGAGAGGAAAGAAAGTAATGAGGTTTTCCCTGCTCTTGCTGATAAGCTCACCTGCTGGAATAGGTGCCTACATGTATAAATGATGTCATGTTCCTACATCAATGCATGGTTATTCATCTGAATATCATATTCATGCATGAGAATGACAGGGAGGGTCTGCACATCAGGGTTCAATTGTATGGAAGCAGGGCCACATGTACAGTAGTTTGCAGTATGGGATTAATGTAGTTATTATAAGTTAAAATTAATAGTAGTTTCCCATGGCTTCAATATCTCCCCACTTCATGAAAGCAAAGCCTAGAATTCTTTCCTTTTCTTGAAAGCAGGTTTAGATAAATGAAGACACAAATGTTCTGGGATGTGGGTTTTGTAGCAATTCCAACCCAAGTTATTCCACCTGTACTGACAGGGCAGGAAAACATGGGTTTTCAGTGTGTATCATCCCTGCTTTCCCTTCCTGCAAACAGCAGAAAGAAATGCTGGGAATAACAAAGTTCATTTGTTACCTCGCTGACATTCCCCATGACTTGCCATAAGGAAAATAAATGAGGCAGCTCGGTGGCAGAGCAGGTGCTGGGGCTGACAGAGCAGATCCCAGGTAGCAGCACAAGGGCTCAGGTGCCAGTTTGTTTTTTCTCTGCTCTCAAAAGCAGCGTTTTTGTTGTTGGGAGTCAAGAAGTAGCAGGTTTGGGTTGTATTTCAGCGCACAGTTTTGCCACCTATTCAGCGCTCTGTGGGAATGCAGCATTTAATCCTTTGCCTGGGCTCAAAAGCTGAGTTTCTTGCAGCTGACAGATATTGGTAAGAGCTGTGGATAACAAATTAGGTGGTAATGGTCCCAAGCCCAGCTTGCATCACTGGAGAGGTGGAAGTTGGGTTGAGCTCCCTCACAGCCTGATCTGGGGTGCAGCAGGACGTGCTGGAGACCTGGCCATGTTCCTGGGTGGGACAAGCTGCTCACATCTCGTTAGTGAGTTAATGGAGCCAGGGAGAGGCAGCTTGAAGATCAAGGAGTGGGGACCATCATCCCAGAGGGGTGATTTCTTTGGGGTCACGGACACTGGCGGTGCTGGCAGTGCAATACAGAACACCCCAGGGTTGGGACTGGCTCCCACAGGAGCTGTGCTTTGGAGATCCTTAGGCTTTGTCTGCTGAGCTGTCTGCATTTTAAAAACCAAAAATACCCCAGAACACCCCTCTCAAAAAACCAAAAACATCCCACTATTACATTAGGAGACTTCTTCCTTTTTCTCTTGTGAAGCTGATCCCAGCCTCTGGAGATGGGAGTGTGGTCACACTGCTCCCCTGAGCTGGGACATCCCTCAAGGCTGCAAAGGAAGCTGCAGTTTGAGCTGGTCATAGATTAGACACCAGAGGCTGCACACAGGAGTGGGGCTGTGAGTAGCTGATATCAGCTCATCTCTACAACCCCAGGCCCATTCCAGTCACTTCTGGCACAGCCCAAGTCCAGATCACTGCTTGCATGGCTCCCAGAGGTTGTGATTCCTCTGCAAAGGCTCAGAGAGATCTTAAACAGGGGCAAAGCAAATAAACAGAAACTCTTTGAGCAGCATCTTTGGGCATGAGGGGTGAGGAGATGGAGTCAGGAGGCTGGGATGGTGAGCACAGACACTGCAGACCATGATCTCTGGTGCCTGTCCCCAGCTCGGGGCCCTGCAGAGCAGCGTGGGAGCCTTGCGTGACTTCCCCCAGCTCTTATCTTCACCCTTGCAACTGTTCCCGGCGTGCTGGGTGGGGAAATGCGTGTCAGTACTGTCACTAAGTCTTGCCACCTTCTCTTGGTACAGTTGCTGGTGAGAAGAGGGTGCCAGTGATGCCCGGATCGCCCGTGGAAGTGAAGATACAGTCCAGGTCCTCTCCTCCCAACATGCCGCCACTGCCCCCCGTCAACGCCGGCGGCCCCCGGCCCATGTCCTTCACTCCGACTGCACGTAAGCCCAGTATTGCTGCTTGTCCTGTGACCAGCTCTAGCCAGCAGGGAAGGCTCTGCTCGCTGAACTCGCTGGGATGTCCCAGCCATCAGCCAGGGCACGGCGGGTGATGCTGCCTGGCTGTGCGGGAGGGGGGACCGGGGCTTTCCTGCAGTTCTGTAGTGCATGCAGGACATAAAACAGGCTGTGTAATCCCCCTTTGCCTCCCTGCCTGCTCCTGCCTTGCTCCTGGTGCTGCCTTGAGTCTTTCTCTTGCAGGTGCAGCCTTGATTTTCACCATAAACTCCTTAAGAAATTGAGTCTTTTATCAGGTCAGCTTCAAGCAAGCCAAGAGCTGGGCTTTCCTCTTTATCTTTTGGAGGAGTTAATTCCCACTCTGCTGTATCTCACTTTGCAGGCAGCATTCCTGCAGCTGAGATTAGAAAGTTTTTTCATTTTTTTAATTTCCCAGCCTTGAAAATTCCTTGCTGTCCATCCAGATTCTCTTTTTTCCATCTTCTCTTTATAATCTTTCCTATTAAGCCACAGTCAGTCCTGATCCTGCCCAGCTTTAGCACAGCCTTGCACCCACTTCTCTCTGAGTCTTGCTCAGAGGTGACTCCATGGATGGAAAGGACCTTCAGCCTTTTCTTACAGCATAAAAAAGTCTTTTTTTTTCCTTCTTTAGCCAACATTTAAGCCATTTAATGTCTTTTTAAAAGCATTGTTCCAGAGCAAAGCTGCTTTACTTTGTTGGGCATGGAGTTATCTGACCCCCACACGTGGCATGTACATATTTTCCATGCTCTCCTCTCCCCTTTTCCCTGCACAGAGTGTTCCCTAGCTGGTTCTGCGTTGCTGTGCTGTCCATGACAGTGTCTGGGCTATCTCAGAGTTCCATGCTGGCACTGGGATTCGGAGATATCCAGCCCAGCCTCCTGGAGGACACACTGTGATGTGCTGGCAGCAGCACTAATCACTGGGTTATCCCACCAGACACATTGTCCCCATCTTTATGTGCTCAGGCGTTTTTAATGGCTCTCCTTTTGCTCGGGCAGAAAAAGACCATTAGCAAAGTGACAGAAATTAATTTTTCCAATGAGGATGCTTGGCACGCTGTTAAGGGCCAAGAAGCCTGAATCTGCTGATTGCAGATGACTTAATTGCCTCTTTCCAAGACACATGAGATGTGACCTGTGGTGAAGTTCATTCTTGCTTTTTAATTTCTCAGTTGCACCAGAGGGTCTTGGTCACTCGCTGGGGGTGTGACCTGCCATGGCTTGGGCAGGTGAGGTGGAGCATTTGGAACAAAGCCATGCCTGCCTGTGGATCACTGACAGAGGGTTGGAGAAGCAGGAAAACCTTTGACTGTGTAGGACCTAAGGCAGAATTTAAGAGTAGCCTTAGATGATGACTTTGTTCCCAGGAGTTTCATCATCCTGCTGTCCCCAAACCAGCAATCCCACTGGCTGTGGTACGCTGCCTCGCTTGCTGCAGCGCTGTGCTCTCACCTGGAAGTCGAGGTGCCAGCCCTGCTGTGTGGTCTGTGGTGGAGCAGGTCCTGGTGATGTGCAGGATCAGATAAGTGCCAGCTGCCCTGCGGTGGTGCCGTTGGCAGAGGGTCAGGAGGGCTGAGCCCAAAAACGCAGAGCGCGGTTACGGGGCCGTGTCTAACGGCATCCCCCTGTCCCCCTGCATCCTCTGCTCCCTGCTTGGCAGCCTCTCCCGAGGGTCTCCCACAGCCCCAGGGGTGTCTCACAGCCCCTCTTTCTCCTGAGGTATAAATAGAGCCCATTGCTCTCCCCAGGCTTTCATCTGAAAGAATAAGAGGAAGTGAAATAGAGAAGGGGGAAAGCGCCTCAGTTGTGGCCACCAGAGAGCACAGAGCTGCACAGCCTTTGCTGTTTGAGAGGAGCTTCTCTTGGCAGCTTCACCCTATTTGTAAACCTTTTGTAGTGAAATAAAGGCCTTTATGAGTAATTACCAGAAAGGCCTTGCCTTTCACATGGCTGTGATGTACTCTGTGGAGCTGTACCTGTGGGAACATCCTGACATCCCTGTGGCCGTGCTGCTTTGGGAGCGTGTGTGAAAAACAGGAGTTTTTTAGGTTACTTTGCTCTATAACAAAAGGTATGAGCTCACATTGCCTTTGTACCTCCATTCTCTCAGTGCTGGCCGTCACCTTCATCTCTTCATCTGTCTGTGAGGGCTGTCACCCCTTGGTTAGCAGGAACCACCTTTGTTGGTCTCTGTAGCTTTATCTTTCCTTGCATCTTAACTGACTCTGGTTAAGTTTCCCTCCTGTGCTCACCGCAAAGGTCCAGGTGTGTGGAGCCTTTCCAGCCTCCAACCCTGGCATGCCCCAGAGTGGTTTAACTGTTCAAGTACCTCCTGTCTTCTCTGAAAAACCCCTCCTGGGTTCATCAGGATTTGGTATGATCCTCGTGAAGCTGCAGCAGAAATTTTGGCATCTTTTCTTGCAAGTTTCTGCTCCTCCCATAGGCAAGGGGCAGCTCTGCCAGGTGGTTTCAGGGCTGCTCTGAACACCATCACTTGAAATGGCTTTTATACCTTGTGCCCCCCTTGTCAGCACTTAAATTCATAAGGGATTCAGGGCTGGGTTTTTAAGGATCAGCTATGACTCTATTTCCAGTGATGTGCTTTTCACTCTGAAATTCTGGGTTTATACCAAGCTGGGGCCCCAGTGCACAGCTGCTCATCAGACAGAGCTCGACGTTGCACAACCACAGCATGGGGATGTCAACAATTTATCCTAATCCCTTGCCGAGTTCCCAAACTTCCAGCCCTTCAGTCTGTTTCGACATGCTCACCACTTACAGGAGGCAAAGTTGCAGATGGGGCCAGGTTGGAAAAAACAACTGTGTTTGTGAAACTCCCTGAAAATCCCCAGAGAAGGATGGCAGGCGCAGGGCAGGCTCTGCCAGCCCTCCTCGGGCGAGGTGGAGCCACCTGAGCTGCCCCTCAGCAGCAGCAGCAGCCTCCTGGCTGCAGGATGGATCCACTTCAGCACCAGACCACAGGGATGTGCCCGCCTGGTGCTCAGCATGGCTTCTGTCTCCCCTTTGCAGTGCCCAACGGAATAAACCATTCCCCCCCGACACTGAACGGGGCCCCATCCCCACCCCAGAGGTTCAGCAACGGCCCTTCCTCATCCTCCTCCTCATCACTGACCAACCAGCAGCTCCCAGCCACGTGTGGAGCCCGGCAGCTCAGCAAGCTGAAGCGTTTCCTCACCACTCTGCAGCAGTTTGGGAATGACATCTCACCAGAGATCGGGGAGAAGGTCCGGACCCTCGTTCTGGCACTTGTGGTAAGTCCTGCACCATCCCAGGCTGCTGGCTTTTCCCAGGTCCTGGCACACAGTGTTGTGTGTTTGCATCTTTGCTCAGCAAGACTCTTATGTTTGTGCTTCCTGAGAAAATGAATTATTTAGTTTTTCTTTGCTGTGTTTCAAAAAGCTGTTGGTCCGGTGGCTTAGGCCACGAGATTGTGTGCAGCTGAACTTAAGGAAAGCTGGAAGGAATTGGACAAAGCTTTTCTGGAAATCATAGAATCACAGAATGGTTTATTTGGGACCTGAAAGATCATCTCATTCCTAACCCCTGCCATGAGAACACCCTTCAAACCCAAATGAACAGGTCTTGCTGTAGAATTGTATCCAGTGTTTGCATTTATACAGAATAACTGGGAGAAATGCTGTCCAGTGCATTAGACATGATACTGCACCTGCTTTACAAAGGCATGAAGTGACAGGACAAGAGGGAATGGCTTTAAACTGAAAAAGAGGAGGTTTGGATTGCATATAAGGAAGAAATTCTTCCCTGTGAGGGTGGGCAGGCCCTGGCACAGGGTGCCCACAGAAGCTGTGACTGCCCCTGGATCCCTGGAAATGTCCAAGACCAGGTTGGACAGGGCTTGGAGCACCTGGGGACAGTGGAAGATGTCCCTGTCCATGGCAGGGGTGGAATGAGATGCCTTTAAGGATATTTCCAACCCAAACCATTCTGTGACCTTGGACTGAGGCCCTGGGCAGCTGTGGTCCCGTGGGGCACCCCATGGGGCTCCTGCACTGATCTCTGCTTTTTGGCACATTTTCTTTTGAGGCTCAGCAGGCCCTGAAGGGAGCTAGACTGCAGCAGCCTGGAGCATTTCTGCTTCCAAGGCAAACCTCAGTCTGTCCATGTCCTCTGGGTCACTCCCAGGGCTTAAGCACTGGATGTGAAATGCTGCTGCTGTATTTATGTAGCATACTTAATTCCATGGATGTAGGGCAGTACCTCAGCCTACCCTTTTGGGGAGGGAAGGAGAAGCTGTCCAGGTCCCTTTGGCTGTTGTTCTCACCCCTGATTGTGCTTATTGCTGCAGGGGTGAGTTTTGCATATGCAGATTATCAAATACTGCTGTCCCAGGGATTCCCCAGCCTGAGCAGCCCTGGGGGAGGCAGGGCTGGACCGGGGGGAACCACAGTGAGCAGAAGGCTGCTGAGCCTCCATGGATGGGTTAGATGAGAACTGAAGGAGAGGAAGGTGCGCAGTTCTGAGCAGCTGGGATCAAAGTCTGACTCTCCACAGCCTGCCCCAGCATGCAGCAGATGCCAGCTGGGTCCTGCTGCCCTGGAGTCAGCCTCTGCCTCCCACTCTGGAGGTGGGGGGTGCTCACCCAGGCAGTTCCCACCCCTCTCCTATTGCAGCATTCCTGCTCTGCTGGCCTGAGCCTGGCTGGCTGCATCCAGCAGGATCCAATGCAAACACTGTCAGTCCTGGAGCAGCAGATGCTGTTTCCCTCCCAGTTCTGTTCATTTGGAGCCATTTCCCACATGTCTAAAAATAAGAACAAATTGCCATTTCATTTCTTAATTTCTTTTCTCAGAACTCAACGGTGACAATCGAGGAATTTCACTGCAAGCTGCAAGAGGCGACCAACTTCCCCCTGCGGCCGTTTGTGATCCCCTTCCTGAAGGTGACAGGGAGCTGCTGGGGCTTGCTGCCACTCCGTGTGCCTGCCTGTGCCTCTTGGCACTGTGACATTGCTGGGAGAGCTCTCCTTGCAAGCACCACAGCAATTCTGCTGGAGCCCAGGACAGACTGCACAGAGCGTAGCGCTGGCCGTGTGGGACTGGCTGGCGTTGTGCTGTGTGCCACATATGTCTGCTTGTGTGCTGGAGATAAAGGAGGCAAACCAAGCTCCATGTGGCAGCTTCTGAGCCTGTAATCTTATTTGCAAATGTTCAGATCTAGAATGTTTGAAGTGCTGGCACACAGAGTCTGTCTGGGATGGTTAAATCACAGAATCACAGGATGGTTTGGGTTGGAAGGGACCTTAAAGCTCATCTCATTTCAGCCCCCTGCCATGGACAGGGACACCTTCCATTAGACCTGGTTGGTCCAAGCCCTGTCCAGCCTTGCCTTGAGCACTTCCAGGGATGGGGATTCCACAGCATCTCTGGGTAACTAGATGCTGGAAGCACACAGTGCTTTCTGTAACACCTGGATTTTGGGTCCACCAACATCAGGCTCCTGGGAAAACACAGGTAAATCTGACAGTGCAGACACCAGGAGCTGGGGGACCCTGAGTGGGGGTCATGGGTCACAGGTGTTACTGCTCTGAGCTAGTAATGAAAACCAAACCTTCTGGAACAGCTGGAAACCCCTGCCCTGCTGTAATCCAACCCTGTGCTTGTTTTCCAGGCCAACCTGCCTCTGCTGCAGCGGGAGCTGCTGCACTGTGCCCGTGCTGCCAAGCAAACGCCCTCCCAGTACCTGGCACAGCACGAGCACATCCTGCTCAACACCAACACCACGTCTCCTGCCGACTCCTCCGAGCTGCTCATCGAGGTCAATGGCAATGGCAAGAGGCACAGTCCAGACAGGTGAAACACAGCTTTTGTCACTCTGCTCAGTTGTTGAAGTTGTGATTTTTGTTTTATGTTTGCTGCTGGCAAAGCTTTAAGCGGCATTCTTGATCTTATCAGTCTCAACAACAATTGTGGCTGTTCTAAGACTCCAATGACTGCTCCTACTGCACTATGAATTCAGGTTGTGTTCCTCTTTCAGGCAGGGTGTGTCCCAGAGGGACTTTTGGGTAGCACTGAAAAGCCCGAGCCAGAGAGCTGAGCAGTTTCCCACCCCCAAGGCAATGAGCGGAGGCACTGGCAGGGCTGGGAAGGATGCGCTTCATTTTCACCACGTTTTATTCCAAGATAAAAGTTGTTATGCAATTATGTGGAGCATGCCTCAAATTTATAAAAACTGTGAAATTTTAATTTGGTCATGCTCAGAGAGATGAATCACAACACTCAGGCATCCTGAACCCTTTTCTTTGACGGGGTCGCTTTGTGCATCGCCTCACAAATTGAGTGCATTTGTTTGAGCTCTCTGCATTTACCCCGTGGTAGAATCCTTGCTGCCCAAACCCTGCTGATTCCAAATCTGCATCTTTCTGAGCACATGTATGGGATGCTAAGGAATGGCTGTCTCTGCTGGTGTGATTGCAGGAGGGAAGACAGCAGCTTTGAGAGGGAGCCGCTGCCAACAGAGCCTCCGGCCAAGAGAGTTTGCACCATCAGCCCCGCGCCCCGGCACAGCCCTGCCCTCACCATCCCCCTGATGAACCCCAGCGGGCAGTTCCACCCCACCCCACCACCCCTCCAGCACTACACCTTGGAAGATATTGCCACCTCCCACCTCTACAGGGACCCCAGCAAGATGTTGGAGCACAGAGAGATCCGGGACAGGCACAGCGGGCTTGGTGAGAGCCTGGAGGGTTCCTGGTTGAGCTTTGGTGTTGGTCTCTGCTTGGCCACTTGTACCCAAAGATGGTTGATGCTGGGCATGTCCTCACAGCTGAGTCTTTGCAGGGAGTTCAGAGGAAACAGCTCCCCATGGGAAGTGACAAACGGGAGGATTGAGAGTTCGTATTTCCCTGTATGAAGGCTGGAGTCATTGAGGGTGAGGAGGAAGGACTTACGTGTGAGTTGAGTGTTGCCAACCCAGCAGGCAGGAAGAGAGGGCAGGGAAATAGAAATTAACTTTTCCAAGATCTCCCTAAGCAGGAGAGTAGAGATTGACCCCCTGCCCTGTTTCTGCAAGGGATGTGTGGGAGGTGCATGATGTTTTTCCAACACAACAGCCTGAATCACAGGCTCTGAGCTGCTGTGGATTTATAACAGGAGAATCAGCTCCACAAGCAGGTCAGAGCTGGAGCCACAAATGGATTGTAGCACTTCCCAGACAGTGAAGCAGACAGGGATAAAAAAGCACCAGCACAGAATTACCCCTGTAGAGCTGCCACCTGGAGATGTGTTTTAAAATCCCAGCTATGTGGAGCTGGAAGTAGAGCTCTTTATTCTTGCTTTGGGGCCACTTCTCTCTCCACTGGTCCATCTAATCCCTCTGTGGCTGTGTTTTGTTGCAGGGTTGAATGGAGGTTACCAGGATGAGCTGGTGGATCACCGCCTGACAGAGAGGGAGTGGGCGGATGAGTGGAAGCATCTCGATCACGTAAGGAACTGCAGGGGCTGTGGGAAGCTCTGTGGGAAGCAGCAACCCAGTGTTCCACCTGCTCCAGTTGGTGATTTCCTTGTTGATACCATATCCAGGCTCTCCTGGTGGCTGGTGGAGGAACAATCCACCACAAGGAGGTGGATGGTGGGGAGGGCTGAGAGGAGCTGTAGCACTTTCCTGGCAGGTTTCCTCTGCCCATGGTCAGTGGTAACTAAAATTGGTGTGGATGAAGTGTCTGGAGCTGGGGAACTTCTCCTGCAAAAATGCTTCTCCTCCATGGCCAGGTGCTGCCATGGCTGGCTGAACAACCAAACTCAGCTTTATCCCCACTGGGATCTTTTCTGCCCTAGCCCTGGACAGCACAAGTGCACAGATGCACTAAGCGCAGTCAGGATATGGACTTACAAAATGAGTAAACCTATCATTACTGTATTTTAATACTTTTTTCCCCTGAGGTGCCAGCGTTTTATGGACCAAAAAAGGCACCAACAGCAAGATCTGGTGCTTCTGGCAGATTTTATGCTGAGGTTTTTCCTTCTGAGCAAGGCAGCTCCTCCAGGCACCTCACAGCTGCTTCCGTCAAAGAGATGGGATTAAAATTCAGCTTTGATCATAAATGCAGAGAGACCTCACGGTTTAAAGCTAATGGGTTTTTTGAGGGGATGGTGTTGGGGTGGAGCAAAGGCCCTGTAGCTGAATATTTGGAGTTGGACTGTGACTCTGGAGCACTGACCCCAGGATTGTTACCACCCCTAATCCTGTGGGGAGTGGTGGGGTGCTCACTTGTAGGAGCACGGCCTGGAGTTGTTGAGCTACCTCTTGTGGTGACCCTGCCTAGTGCTGTCTCCTTGGGCACAGCACCATCCCAAACCCTGGGAAACCACCCTGCTCTTGTCTCATCTGCTTGGGATGAGATTTCACCTCTAGGGTGAAACCCAAGATGACTGAGACCCTTTCCCCCGCAGGCCCTGAACTGCATCATGGAGATGGTGGAGAAGACGCGGCGCTCCATGGCGGTGCTGCGGCGCTGCCAGGAGGCCGACAGGGAGGAGCTCAACTACTGGAAGCGGCGCTGCTCCGAGACGGCCGAGCCGCGCAAGGCGGGCACCGAGCTGCTCAGCCGCCAGCACAGCCCCGCCAGCGCCGACTCCGCGGGCAGCGGACAGCGGGGCAGGGAGGGAGGGAGGGAGGGACCTTCGCGCCACTCGCGGCATGAGTTTGGTTAAGCACTGCTGTGGATGTGACAGCCTGTGGCATTCACGTTCTCTGGAAAAATCCCTTTGCCCAGGATTTTTCTCCTGGGAAGCTGAGAAGCCTCAGAGAAAAGGAAAACAATTCTTATCTCATTTGCTTCTCCTGTGTTGTGCTCATGTGGAATGTGTTTGGAGATTGTTTACCCACAGGTGATTGTTTCACTGGGTTCTGCTGTGAGTTGTTTTCACTCTTTGGCCAATCAGGGCCAAGCTGTGTCGGGACTCTGGAGAGAGTCACCAGTTTTCATTATTATCTTTTTAGCCTTCTGTAAGTATCCTTTCTGTATTCTTTAGTATAGTATTCTTTAATATAATATAGTATCATAAAATAATAAATTAGCCTTCTGAGAACATGGAGTCAGATTTATCATTTTTGCCTTCATCAGGACACTTCCCAGCAAATACAATAACAGCCTGGTCAGAGAGAGAGAAAGCTGGATAAGTTTTCTCATGAATTGGTCAGGGAAGCTGTAGGGAGCTGGAGGGAAATAATGATAGTCAAATATTAAAACAATCTGCAGGTGGTGTTTTTTAACAAGTTGTTTTGCTGTTTTTCTCATAAGGTTGTTTACAAATGAGTGTCTTGTTAATTAGGCAATCGTGTGAAATGTATTGATTAAATCACCAGTCAGGTGCACCTCTAGCGAACTAAGGTATAAAAAGCAGAGGATCAAATAAACAGGGCTTTTGCCTTCCAAAAAACAAAAAAAAAACCCTAAAAAAATCCCAAAACAAGCAAACAAAAAACAACAGGCTGTCACATCCACACAGTGCTTAAGTATTTTCTCAAGGATTTGAAGAGAGGTGACACAGGAAGCAGTTTTTGTCAGTGTCTAAAGGCACTTTTGCTCATGCTTTCCTTGTCGCTGCTGGCCAAAGTTGGTCCAAAGCTGGGGGTGAAAAGGAGGGAAGAGGTGTTATTCTCCACCACTCTCCCCCTTCCAGTCCCTCTTGCCTGAAGGATTTTAAATGTCAAGGTCTATTTATTCTAAAAATACCAAAGGCTTTTGTAAGTGTAATAGCTACCTGTGTTACTAATTCTATTTTTGTATCATGAGTCAACTTTATCAAAGCTGACTGGTTTCCCCATCCAGTATGCAGGGGTTTGACCCTATAGAAAAAATAAGTCTAAAATGCTGATTTATTTCAGTGTAATTCTGATTTCCATCCAAACAAACCCACTGCAATTCAAGTTCTGGGGAAAAAAACCTCTGATTATTCAGTAATAAAGATGGATTTCTTCCAGCAAGAATAAATATCAATTTGATTTATATTCTACTTGTTTGTATACAAAATATAGAGTGAATCCTCCTGCAAGGAATCCAAGTGCCCCTGGCTCCAGTTGCCACCAAGCCTGAGGAGCAGTGGGTGTATGTGACAGCCTGGGGGGCACAGGCAGCTCTTAGCCCTTCTATATTTAAGTATATCATGACTAATACACTTCCAGCCCCATGTTGTTAAAGACGATATAATTAAAATTTTTTATGTAAATTTGGAAAGCTGTTGCTTTCTCCCCTTGTGGGACCTAGGGATAATTTTCAAACTCTATTGCTCTTGTGAGAAGGTTCAGTTAAGCATCAAGCAGCATCTCCAGGTGTTTTGGAGGACAGTTTTTCCATCAGTTCAAGCCTTTGAATTGCCCTGGGATTGGGAAGTGCTGTGCTTAATGTAAACTGCTGGTAGGCAGATTGATGCTCACAGCCTCTGGACAGTGCAGAAGTTGGATAACATACATTTGTAAGCATTGCCTGTTGTTTTAGAGTACCAGGAGATAGGTTATACAGTGTCATAAATTATGCAAGGTGCTAATTAAATGTTGCAATTTATCATCTGGGTGTTTGGGGAGTGCCTTTAACCGTAGGAATGCTCTGCTTGGAGCTGGAGTTTTAGCTGGTCAATCCTTCCCTGCCCCGTGATGTCCTGAGCTACCCCTGGGCATGTGAGCAGCAGCTGGGTGGGATGAGGCTTTGCCAACCTTTCCCTGTGTCCCTTCTTCCAGCAGATTCCCTGCGGGAGTTCAGCAGCAGGTCGGGGACGGGCTACGTCACGGAGGAGATTTGGAAAAAAGCCGGTGAGTGCTGGCGGTGACCGCGGCCGGGATCCTGCCACATCAGGGCTAAACACAAAGCACACATGCTGCGGGTTTGCTGTGCAGAAACAGCAGGAGCCCAGCTGCAGCAATGCCCCAGGATGTGCACATCTGGCTGCCATCATCCCCACCCTGGCTTTCCCACAGGGCTCTGCTCCTCTGTGATGCCACGGGGATCCCGTGGCGCTGAGCCTGGCCTCACCGCTCGTTGGATGCTGGTGCTGGGAACACACAGCTGGGGCTGTGTTTCTCTGGGAGGCTCCCCTCACTCCCAGGGTGGGTGGGTGAGGCTGCTCTTTCCTTCCAGAAGAAGCTGTGAACGAGGTGAAGCGGCAGGCCATGTCGGAGGTGCAGAAGGCGGTGGCCGAGGCGGAGCAGAAGGCGTTCGAGATGATCGCGTCGGAGCGGGCGCGCATGGAGCAGACCATCGCCGACGCCAAGCGCCAGGCCACCGAGGATGCCTTCCTGGTCATCAACGAGCAGGAGGAGTCCACTGAGGTGAGGTGCCAGGGGACAGCCTGGCAAGGGCTTGCCAAGGCTGCAGAGTCTCCAGGTCAAACCTGCAGGTCCCCCACCCCTTTTCACAGAATCGTAGATCACACAATGGGTTGGGTTGGAAGAGATCTCAAAGATCATCTCATTCCAAGCCCCTGCCATGAGCAGGGGCATCTGCCACTAGACCAGGAGGCTTCAAACTCCATCCTGTTTTCAATACCTTTTGGTATTGGTATATTGATTAGTATATTGATTGGTCTTTCTCCAATCAATAACTAAAGCAGTGCACCAATATCATCCAAAATCCTTTTTAGCTTTTGCTGGCAGGGATTCAGCCTGAGCAATGTCTGTGGACACGTGTGTGTGCAGCCACTGGGTTCCCTGAGCTGGACTCAGTGTAATGACCAGGGATTTTGTGGGATTGAAAGAGGTGTAGAAGCAAAGAGAAAAGGATGCTGGTGCATGCAGCAGTTTAGCTCAGAAATTATGGTGGGGTACTTGATCTTTGCAGGAAAGAAATTGCTGTTTGTGGGCTTGAAAATAGGGCAGGGCAGAAGCTGGGCTGAAGGAAAGGCTGTTGCACATTCCTGGTGGTCTGTACCACACTTGCATGTTGGATAACAAGGGATGGATCTTGGTTTGTCATAGCCAGTGCCATGTGCTGAATGGGTGCCTCAGAGAATCTCTTTCTACTCTTCAGTCATCAGTCACCCTCGCTGTTGCTTAACAGGAAGTTCACTTGGTAGAGCTTTTGAGATTTTGGGCAAGGGGAATCACATGGCTCATTCCTGCACTACCACATACCATCCGTGTAGGCTTTGCTCCCTATTTTCTCTACATGTACAAGAGCAGAGGGTTTCTGTCTGCTGAGCAGAAATCTGATGGGACTGTGCTGTTCATGTCTGCTGGGATGTGGGGGTAGCACATCCATCCCCTCCTCCTGGTGGGTTTCACCTCAGCTGGGGCTCGAGAAGTGTAGCCAGAACCCTGGAATTTCTAGGTGTCATTCCAGAGAATGATGTCCATACTGCAATTCCCAGTGAAATTGCTGAGGGTTGAACGCACCAGTCGCATGATGGGAGTGGGTGGAACTGCTCAGGAAGCCATGGAAGGAATGAAGCAAGTAGTGATTGCTCCATAGGGGAATAGCAGAGGAGTGTCCTCCTCCTCCAGCTGTGCTGAGGAGCAGGCTGGGACCTCAGGAGCTGCTGAGCACCCCAGTGCAAGCCCTAGAGCCCTTGTCTAAAAGCTGTCCTGTGTTCTGGCACATCTTGTAACCTTTTCAACACAGTTGAAAAACACTTGAAGTGTAAACAGCTGCAAAGCAGTGACCCAGTTTTCCATGAACTACTACAGCATTTGGTAGGGGCTTTTTGGTCCCAAGTCCTGCTTCTTCTGGAAGGTGGAGGACTTTGGGGACACAGAGGCTCTGGAGCAGCTCACTCCAAAGTGAACCGCTCAGGTGCTTCACTGCCAGCCCATAAAACATCACCATGAGCTGGTGGCTCTGGCGCTGAGCCTGGCAGTGGGAATCTCCCAGCCCTTCCCCACGGCAGGGCTGCCTGGTGGAGCCCAGCACCTCCCAGCAGCCCCCTCCCACAGCTCTTTGATGGTGGTCGCAGCAGCCGTGTCCCCACAAAGGCCAGCTCTGACAGAAGCTGCGTTCCCACAGCTGAGCTTCCCTCCTCAGTGCGTGTTTGCTACGCCCTGGCCCAGCTGCAGGAAAGCTGCTCCCCCGTTCCTCCCCTCCCCAGAGCAGCTGCAGCCCTCGCTCCGGGCTGGCCCCTTGCCCCGCGCTCCCAGGGAAGCGGTGGCACGCGGGAGCCACCAGCTGACACCTCTCCCGACGGCCAGAGGGGCCTTGCTCCGCTTCCACGTTGAAGCTCAGGCTCTGGCAGTGCTTCCACCTGGCTGGGAGGCTTTCAAAAGAGCAATTGCTTTTCCAAATTGGCCTGTTCCAGCCTCTTGTGCAGCGAGGCAGGGTGCGGAGCAAATGGTGCCTGTGCAGCGCGCCGTGATCCCCGCGGAGAGAGAGCGCTTGGCTGGGAGCAAGACCAAAATAGAGCTGCTTAAAACAGGAAATAAAAAGGCCCAATAGCAGCATCTGCAGCGTGTTTTTCAGTCCATGCCTGCTGTTTCCTCTCTGCATTCGGGTGGGTCTAGGGGAGAGGATGTGCCTGGAGCAGTGTGACAGCAGCTGTGGGCAAACAGCAGTGGGGGTTAGAACCGTTGGCAAAGAGCTGGGAAATAGCAGGAATTAATGGATTGCTCATTTTCACATTCTCAAATCCGGGCCAGAGGGGATGAACAGTCCCCTCTAGAGCTGAGTCAGCACCATCCTGCAGCTCCCAGGGAAACTAAACTGTGTCCACTTCTGGCCCCTCAGTTTAGGAAGGATGTTGAGATGCTTGAGCACTGGACATGGCACTTGGTGCTACAGTCTAGTTGGGGTGTTAGCACAGAGGTTGGACTCGATGATCGTGGAGGTCTCTTCCAACCTCATGGTTCTGTGATTCTGTGACCCCCTTTCAAGCACAGTGTCTTTGGTCTTGCAGAGCTGCTGGAACTGCGGCCGCAAGGCCAGCGAGACGTGCAGCGGCTGCAACATCGCCCGGTACTGCGGCTCCTTCTGCCAGCACAAGGACTGGGAGAGGCACCACCGCATCTGTGGGCAGGGCCTGCACGGCCAGAGCAAGCCCCTGGCCCTGCCCACGGGCCGGGTGGCAGCGGCAGCCAAGAGCCTCGATGGCATCCCCAGCCCAGCCCTGGAGAAGACCTCGGCCACCACCTCGCGCTCCTCCACGCCAGCGTCTGTGACAGCCATAGACACGAACGGACTCTAGGAGGGAGGCCTGGCTTCACTCCACTGGATGAGTTCCTGGGGTTTTGAAGCTGAAAAACCCCCTGCAGCAACTGTTATCACTTGACATATTTGACACATCGGAGCGCCGACCCTCCGGCTTTGCCCTCTCATCCTGCCTTTTCCTTTGTGGCTCTTGGACTGGGGTGAGCCTCGCCTGCAGCATCTCCTTGCTCCTCTCTGGGGGACACCAGAGCAGTGTCAGGACCTGGGGAACACTGGGCACATGCTTGAGGGACCTGGACTTGGGGGAGAGTGCTGGCACACGCCGGAGATGCTGATAGTGTGGTGCCCTGTCCTTGTGGCATGCTCAGACTCGCTTCCCAAGGTGTCAGAGCCACCACTGCCTCCTTGTGCCACCTTTCCTCCATAATATCCGTGTTTTTTCCCTGCTCCCAGGCAGCTGGCCTGCTCTCAGGTGGCTGTGTGGGCCGGTTGTTGCTGTGAACAGACCAGAGCCAGTTTCCCAGCGGGAGCATCTCATCCTCTGTGCAATGGCAAAAGCTGAGCCCACTTCTCCTGCCTCCAGGCTGGCAGCTGAGGGTTGCAGAGAGGGAGGAGGGGATTTGTCTGCTCTAAAACAAGAGGCAGTGGCAGGGAGGTACTGCTGGATGGCCCGGGTTTCATCCTGGTCTGTGGTGAGACAGACAGTTGGGTGTTTCCTGGGTGGGGCCTCTGCTGGGGGAACACGTGCACAGCAGATCTGGGCTGGGTGCAGGTGCCCTTTCCACCTGGGGGCCCTTGTTTTGTTTTTTCACTGCCTGGAAGCTGCTGGTTTGTGAGTTCCTGCTGTTGTTTTTGAGCCCAGGGAGCCTCACTGGTGCGAGAGGTTGTTTACAGCCTGTGCTCTCCACTCACACTGGTAAAAGAAAGGCAGGACTGGGTATCTATCCTTTGTGGATTTTTATCCCCTGCTCCAGGGGATTCCTGCAGTGCTGCATCCAGAGATGCCCAGGGATGTGCATCCACCTTCAGAGATTGTCCTGAAACCCCAGGATCAGAGGATCCCAAAACCAGAGGATCACAAGGTCCCTGGGGAAGGGGGCCAGCCTGGGGAGCTCTGTCCATCACAGAGTCCCTGCTGTGGGGTGGAAAAAGGGACGGGGGGGACCCAGGGCAGTGCAGGCTGTGACAGCACAGCCCTGCAGCAGGGCTGGCCAGGAGTGTCACACAGGGTGGCAGTGGCACAGCCCGTGGCAGGGAGGGGACGTGCCCTCCAGGAGCTGCTCCCAACTCCCACAGGGGCTCTAGAAATCCTTCTCTTCAGCAGAGCCGTGTTTGGGACTGTGTGTGTGCCACTGCTGGGCTGGAGCCCAATGAGGCAAGTAATTCCCAATTCATTTTTGATCGCTTTTTCAATTGGAGGGCGACAATGGAGCTGTAATGAGTTGTCATGAGGGTGAGCAGGGAACCTGCTGCTCCAGCCCTGGCCCCTTGGGAAGCTGCTCTTGTGGGATGGAGCTGGTCTGCAAGGTTTTGTTAAAAAGCCACAAGGTCTCCTGGTGTTGAGGTGAATCCCACAGCTCCAGTGGCCCTGGGCATGTCTCTCCTCTGTCCCCAGGAGTTGATGCTGGAGCACACTGGCATTGAGGCAGCTCCCAGTGGGGTGGCACTGGAGCCACCCTGACCTGCAGCAGCCCATCCTAGGGCTGTCAGGAAGGGACTTCCTGCCCTAAGGGACACTTGTGGAACAGCCTCAGGTCAGTCCCACGTGGCTGTGGTGTCCTCTCCTCACCTGCAGCCCCAGCCTCACGCTGTGGGTGTGTGGTGGCAATGCCAGGCTGGGCTGGGGAGGGGGAGCAGGGCAGGGCTGGAAGGAGCTGCTTGTAAATAGATTGTCTTCCATAATTCTCATGCAACGTTGATGGCTGTGTATTAAAATTAACCCCAGTGTAAATGAATGAAATACTAACAGTCACGATTAGAATGATTGCTTCTTTTCTTTTTTGTTGTTTTTTTAAAAGATGGAATGATAAATGTGAACTTGGGGTGTGGGAAGACATTGGGTTAAGGTTTCTATTTTTTTTTTTTTGACATTTAATTCTGTAATAGAAATTTGTTACTTCATTCCTGTGCATAACTTATTTAATGTCCTGTATAAAGGAACCCAAACTGTTACAGATGTATTTAGTTTGTTCTACTCAAAAGTAGTCAATAAAAAGACTATATTCATCCTCCAGCTCCCTTCTCTCTGGGAAGGGGCAGAGGTTTTCAGCAGTGCTCAGGCAGCTCTTGGGGTTTTTGGGGAACGCTGCCACACCTTGGCCTTGGCCAGGGGACTTCTAGGGACAAAAATTGCCTCCCCTGTGGTGGTGATGCTGTGGGCAAAGCCTGGGAGTCAGTGCAGGCAGAGCTGGAGTTCAGCCCTATCCTCAGTGATTTCTTTAGCTCAGTGTATTGCTTTCTGAGGTTTTTTTAAATGATCTTTTTTCATGTGAGCACAGAGCAGCCTGTAGGGTGCTGTCTCAGCTGGCTGCCACTGCCAGCCCTGTGCCCCCCAGGGATGCCCCCTGCCCACACCTTGGCTTCATCTGAGGATTTTGATCTCCAGGCTGCTGCAAACATTAATCCAGTGGTGAAAAACCCAAAACTGAGGGCTGGGGAGGCAGCTCAGGAATCCCAAACCAGTGCCTGCTGCAGCTCTGCCCCTGTGGCTGCCCCTCTCTGACCCCCCTGGCTGTGCCCTGGCACAGCCTGTCCTTTCCTGATGGTGCTGCTGTGGCTCCAGCACATCCCTGCATCCCTTGTTTGTCACTCCCAGGGACAGCAGTGGGGCCCTGCAGCTGCCCCTGCCCGGGGCTGAGCCACTTCTGCTGCCCCATGGTCCCAGCAAATCCTGGCTTTGGCCAGGGGCAGCAGCAGCAGGGATTGATATTGGGGAGACAACGGGGTGCATGGGGATGTGTCCCCGTGGGAACAGGGACAGGCTCTGCCCCCCATCCCTGGGAGGGGCATTTGTGCTTTGGGTGCTGAGCCTGCCCTGGGCTGGGGTCTGGCAGTGCCCAGCTGGGCTGGCAGCAGCGGCTGCTGTCCTTCCAAGCAGGAGCTTCCCTGATCTCTGCAGGTGGCTCCTGGCATCAGCCAGGTCAGCCCCTGGCACCCCAAACCCAGGCAGCTCCTGCAGGAGCAAAACAAGTACCCTAAAAGCCAGAGACCCCGCTGTGCTGTCCCCCGTGGGTCAGACCCACCCAGCACAGTGTGGGGGGTCCCCAGGAGGGAGCTGCACCCACTGCCCCTTCAGGCACAGCTTTTCCTGCCTGCAGCAGGGACTGGGGCTGAAACACTCAAATCAATGGTTCTGCTGGAGCAGCACCCACAGGGAGTGGGAGAAGAGGTTGGGAGTGGTAGCAGGTCCTGGGTGAGTGAGGACTGGGGGTGCAGGCACACTGCTGTGAGGACAGGCAGGGGCACAAGGATGGTGTTCTCCAGGCCAGGGGGGTGGCTGGTGTCCCTCCTGCCCCCTGTGCCCTCCCACTCCCTGCACACTGGCTGTGGCAATGCATTTTTTCCCAGCTCAGCAGAGGATCTGCTGCTGCAGCACCACCAAGGAAACCCCCAGTGCCACCCTGGAGCAGGTGGGATCTGCTCCAGCCTTCCCCCCTCACTCAGTGCCCCCACCCCAGACCCTCCCCACTGACCCAGCTCCAGCTGCTGGCACCACTGCCCGGTGCCAGGGCTGGGTTATGGGAGCTGAGGAAGCAGCAGAGACTGGAGCCCCTCTGGCCTTCCCTGGCACTGGCATGTGCTGGGGACAGCTTCAGCCGTGGGCACAGCTGCTGGGGCACAAAGCCAGCCTCAAAGCCACATGCTGCCAGCGTGGCAGGGCACGGTCAGGTACACCTTGCCAGAAGTACTTCATGAAATATTTTTTCCCTATAAAACACTCTTGACAATCCATATCAGGCCATCTGGCTCCCTGGGCAGGATGTCACAGCTGGCCAGTGCCGTGTCCCCCTCCCTGTCCCTGGGCAGCCTCAGAGCCAGGAGGAAGAGGAGCTGAGTGCAGGAGGGACTGAGGGCAGCACCAGCCCCGTGCTCCCCCAGGGGCCAGGCTGCCACCCCTCCCACAGCCCCCCCCAGGCAGCTCGGACACTGGCTTAGGAGCAGGAGAAATAAATAAATTAACATGAAAAGAGCAAAGGAGCAAAAACACTGGCGGGGCCGAGGGCAGGCAGCCCCCACTGGCCACAGGAGGGAATGGAGGGACAGGGAGGTGACAAAGGTGACAAAGGCTGTGCCCAGGACTCCACGTCCTCCCGCATGCTGATGGTGTCCTGGAGAGCTGCCCCGGGTCAGTTGTTGTTCATGATCCACCAGGAAGCTGGGAAGAGAGGGAAAGCAGGGAGCTGAGGGCAGTGTGAAACTGGGAACGGGGATTTGGGGTGGCAGAGATGGGGGACCTCACCCTGCAGGTCCCTGGCTCTAAAGCACCGACCCCGGGCAGGGAGCCTGGAGAGGGGTGAGCCCCTGGAACTGTGGCAACTTCTGCAGGAGAGCACTGGGAATGTGCTCAGTGGCACTGGCAACTCGGGAGCAGCACCAGCAGTGCAGGGTTCAGTCCAAATGAATCCATGTTTTATGGAGTAATATTTTACAAGTGATCCCTGAAAGTAAACTGGGGCTGAATTTGGTTCCCAGTCCCCACAGCTGGTCCCACTTCCATGGGTACCCTGGGAATGTGCCCTGCCCCTGCCCCAGCGCTGGGCTGGATCCCCTGGCACTGAGCTGGGAGCACCAGCGCTTTGCAGAGCAGGTTCAGGGCTCAGGGGAAACACAAAACGAGGCACCAGCTGTATTTGGGCCAGGACTTATCTGCTTGTCCCTGCTCTTGGCTGTCCCCACCCTTGGGCAGGGGACAGACCCCAGCTCACACAGCCAAACCTGCTGGGGACAACGGGTCTCACCCTGAGGTTTGACCTCATTTAGGTCACCCCAAACCGATTTTCTGCCCTGAAGGGAGCCACAGTGCCTGCTCCTGCCCTGCTCCTGCCCTCTGCAGCACACCCAGAGCAGGGCTGAGGCAGCCTCACCTGGGAAGAGCATGGTGGTCAGCAGCTCCGGGGACTCCAGCAAGCTGAGGATGGACTGCTGGAAAGTCTTGCTGCAGCTGGACTGCAAGTGGCTGTCAAACAGGGTGTAGGGTCAGGGGGATGTGGTGCCAGGGCCCTGTGCCCACCCACAGGCACAGGGCAGCTTCTGCACCTCCAGCACCAGCCCCTGCTCCTGCCCTGCTCCCCAAACCCTTTATCGGGGTGCTCACCCCTGTGAGCTGCAGGTGGCCCCAGGGCACACAGGGCAGAGCAGGGGGACAGGCTGGGCAAGGGAAGGGAGCAGTGGGCACCCCCTTTGAGCCCCCCAGCCCCACCGTGGGCACTGTCCCACCTCCTCCACGAGGTCACGTCCTGCCAGAACTCGTAGAGGATGAAGCAGGCCTCGTCCGTCAGCTTGCAGGCAGAGACACTGTGGGGACAGAGTGACCCTCAGCCGGGCAGGGCAGGCTGGCATGAGCCTGCCACGGCCCTGCACGAGCCTGGCATGGCATGGCCACGTGTGCCCCAGCAGCCTGGGGCAGCAGGGCACTGCTGTGCACATCAGCCTCCCCATCAGCTCCCAAGGCACAGTTTGGGTGCATTCACAGCTCCAGAGGGTCCCAAACCCAAATCCTGCTCCACAGCTCCTGTGTCCAGGGGGCAGAAGAGCTTTACAACTCTCTCACTGGTCTTTGCTGCTGCCCAGGAGCCAGCACATTCTGTGTTTTATTATTTCTCACTCCTCCCCAGCACTGACACAGCTCTGCCAGCCCCTTGGAGTAGGTGGGTGCCACCCTTCACACAGGGGGAAACTGAGGCACAGGGGCAGGAGCTGAGCTCACAGCACAAACCCCCAGCTCTCTGCCCCCAGAGTGATAATTCCCACATTCCCTGGTGTCCAGGAGAGGCTGGGGTGGTGGTGGGGAGGCAGCCTGGGGTGACTGCAGTGCTGGGGGTCCAGGGCCAGGGGAAGCAGCTGTGCTGGGCTGCAGCAGCAGCAATTCCAGCTGAGGCCAAGCCTTTCCTGCAGCTGCTGGAAGGGGCCAAGCCCCGGGGGGACAGCACAGTGTGTCACCCAGCAGCTCTGGGGCTGTGTGCCCTGCTCCCACACGGGGCTCTGCCATCCCCTGCAGGGACCCAGCCCCATGGAGTGTCCCGGGCTCGGCTCCAGCTTTTGGCTCACATGGAGAGCCAGCCCACACGCCACCCTGCCTCCACACATAGCCCTGATGACAAAAAAGCCCATCAGTTCCAAAGAAAAAGCCTCTCATTCTCTCCACCACACGTGTCACAGTGAGCATCTTCCTTTTGTTTGGACTGAAAATGTGAATTTGTGCTGTTGAAAGTGAAGAGCTGAGAAAGGACACTCGAAACGGGAACAGCAGGAACATTCCCTGCTGGAGGCAGCCTGGAGTGTCCCGTGGGAGAGCGGAGGGAGCAGCTGTGCCATCAGGGCCAGGCTGGCACTGCCATGGCCCTGCAGGCACAGCAGGGCTCTGGGGCAGCCTTGGCCTCACCCAGGGGCAGCTTCCCACAGGCTCTCCATCAATCAGAGCTCTGCAGGAGCCCTGCCCTTGACCTTCCCACTGCTTTTGAGTCCTTCAGCGCTGGAGGAGCTCGTGCATGCACTCACAGGAACAGGCCACAGCCACTCCTGCCGGCACAAACCCTCCCACTGCTCGCCAGGCACTGCTTCTTACTGGGAATACCTGCAGCAGATGGGATGGTGCTGGGGGACACTGCCTGCCAGGTCCCAGCCCAGCCTTGCCCTGGCCACCACACAAAACATCACACAAACCCTTGTGTCCCCCGAGGGTGCTAAAACCCGCATTTCTGGGGGATCCACCCCCCAAAGCAGCCCCAAAGCAAACACCGCACTCACTGCAGGCAGCTGCTGTGCCCGGCCGTGCCCTCGGTGTAGGAGCGGAACGCCTGCCGGAACTCCTCGATGCTGCTCGTGGCCACCGAGATCTGCCTCTTGGCCACCAGGATGTGCTGCCGAGGGACAGCACGGTGTCAGCGACTGTCCCCTCCTGCCCGCCCTGCTCCCCCCGACCCTGTGCCACCTCCGCGCTGGGGACAGCGGGGACACAAAGCGGCCTCTCCCCCGCTGGGCAGGCTGCGTGCAGGGAGCACAGCAGCAGGAGAGGCTCCATCCCCCGTGGGGGTCCTGCTGCTGATCCCCACGGGAAGGGGCCGGGGGACCCCGCACCTGGCTCTGCGGGCACTCCGAGCACCCCGGGGTTTGGGCTCTCACAAGCAGAGGGCTGGCTGTGGGCACTGCCCGGGGCTGGCAGGGACACGAGGGACCTGCATTTGTCCCCTGGATGGTCCCAGCCCTGGATCCCAGCCCTGGATCCCAGCCCTGGATCCCAGCCTGCTCCATCAGCGGGTCACAGCAGAGCTCCCAGGCTGGGCAGCGTGTGAGAGGAGTCACTGCAAACCACGGGGACAGGGACAGGGATGGGGACACAGACAGGGATGGGGACATAGACAGGGACATGGACAGGGACAGGGATGGGGACATGGACAGGGACTTACTGCATCCTGTCCCTTGCACATGGCTTCCTCCTTCAGTGGCTCCAGGCGGGGGCTCTGCGTTAGCACCGGGGAAGAAACAGAGTTACTGGGTAAAACCAGAGTTACCAGGAAAACCCGGAGTTACTGGGATAAACCAGAGCTACTGGGTAAAACCAGAGTCACCAGGAGAGCTCTGCAGCAGGAGTGGCACCGACCCCCGGGGACAGCTGGGTGCCACCCCAGGGACACTCCCTGTGGCACCTGGGGAAGGGCAGGGCTGTGCCCTGCACCCCTGCGGGGTCACTGCGGCCTGATGGACTCCTCAGCACCAGGGGAAGCCAGGACAGGGTCAGCAGAGCTGGGGGAAGGGGATGCAGGGCTGGGCCGGTGCAGCTCTGTGACAATGCCAGGGCTGGAGAGGGGGCTGCTGGCACGGGAGGGGGGTCCCCGCACTGACGTGGCCGTGCCCAGGTGTGGGGCAGCCCCAGCACCCCCTGGGCGCACACCTGGCACTCCAGCTTCTCGATGAGCTGCTGGAGCCTGTTGATCTGGGCCATCCACTGGCTGTTGTCCTCGACACAAACACCTGCAGGGCAAAGGGCACAGAAGTGTCACCCAGAAAAAGCTCAGTTTTGTCACGGCCAAAGCTTGCTCAAGACCCAAAACCCATAAAATCTTCTAAACCTCGGATTTAATCCAAAAAACTTGATTTTTTTTCTATTGACCAAGAGATACAACATTCACAGAAGTTCCAGCTGGCATCTGGGCAAGATGCTCCAGGCCCCATCCTGGAGGAGCCCTCAGTGCCCAGTGCTGCTGGAGATGTGGCACTTGGGGACACGTGTTAGTGGTGGCCTTGGCAGTGCTGGGGGAATGGTTGGACCTGATCTTGGAGATCTTTTCCCACCTTACTGTGATTCTGTGACAGTCCCACACCCCCTCCAGGCTCCAGCAGGACACCAAGAAGCTGAGGAACAGCAGGTACCTGTTGTCAGCATCCCAGAGTAGGGGTCTGTTGGGGACAGGCAGATGTTCTTCTGTCCCCTGCGCCCACACCGCCTCCCTGACCTCAGGCCAACTGAAGTCTCCGATTTCTTGACCTCCTTTCTGGAAAAAAAAAAAAAAACAACAACCAAAAAAAAAAAAGCAAAAGGAGGGGTTGAAGTCATTCCTAGAGGTGTCAGCTCAGCACTGGGCTGGGAAAGGGCTCCTGGCTGTCCCTCCCAGTGAGGAGGGGGCTGGAGACAGGGGCTGGGCACGTGCCACCTGGTACCACTGCCATCCCACCTGGTACCTCTCCTGTCCCCCCTGGCATCTCTCCTATCCCGTCCCACCCAGTTCCTCTCCCATCCTGGTACCTCTCCCGTCCCGCCTGCTCCTCCACGGTGTCCACGGCGCACTCGAGGGACGCCTGCAGGGACTGCAGCTGGTGCATGGTTTCCCGCAGCAGGAACCGCGTCAGGAACTGCTCCATCTTCGAGGCTGTCTCGTACCTCTGGAGGAGAGGGGACAGGATCTGTCAGATCTGCCTCTGTGCAGGGGCAGAAGAGCCACACCTGGAAGGGGCTGTCCCTTAAATAAACCAAACGGGGTGGGTTTCAATCAAATTTTAATTATCACCACAAGTGACACTTGGTGGCAGAAGTGTGGCTGTGGGGCAGAAGAACCCTCGGGGTGCGTTGCTGTGAGATCACAACAGGGAATGCAGCCATGGTTCCATGGGCACTGCTGCCCCAGCACTGCCAGCCCTGCCCCAGCACTGGCAGCTCCAGGAGCTGTGGAGGAGGGCAGACGGACACAAGCCACAAGGTCAAGGTCACTCTCAGGGACAGCCCCCACCCCGGGGAGGGCCCCAGGGCTGGCACAGCATCCCCTGTGCCTCCTGCTCACACACTGCTCTGCCCACTGCAGGGCTGGGGACAAGGCTGGGAGCCTGTGGTGGCCCCCTGGGTGCTGGCAGCTCCTGCAGGGACCCTCCACCACTGGCAGGCCCAGGCAGGGGCTAGCTTTGTGCCCTCTCTGCCCAGGGACAGTGCCAGCCTGTCTGCTCCCATGAGACATTCCCTGATGAATTTCTGACAGGTCCTTACACTGGGGGTGTAAAAGTGCATCCAGAGGGGCATGTGAGAAGCTTTGGGGAGAACAAAGAGGTCACCTGGCCTGGAGAGTGCCCAAAGAACGGGCCAAGAGGCACACCACACCACAGGAGAAGGTCTGGGAGGCACAGAGAGCCAGGGAAGGGCCCGGACACACAGAGGCACCCCAAACTCCTGCCTTTCTCTGCCAGCTGGGAACACAGATCCTCTCAGCTCCTCTCTGTGTGCTATGGGCTCTGCTGGCGGCAGCATTTACAGAATTATAGGATGTTAAGGGATTGGAATGGACCTCAGAGATCATCCAGTTCCAATCCCCCCCTGCCATGAGCAGGGACACCTTCCACTGTCCCCGGCTGCTCCAAGCCCTGTCCATCCTGGCCTTGGGCACTGCCAGGGATCCAGGGGCAGCCCCAGCTGCTCTGGGCACCCTGTGCCAGGGCCTGCCCACCCTCACAGCAAAGAACCTCATGCATTTAATATCCAGCATAAATTTCCCCTCTTTCAGTTTGATCACATTCCCCTTGTCCTGTCACCACAGTTCCTGACAAAGGGTCACTCTCCCACTTCCCTGTAGCCCCTTCACACTCTGGGAAGGTGCTGGGAGGTCTCTACACAACCTTCTCTGCTCCAGGCTGAACAGCCCCAGCTCTCTCAGCCTGTCTCCAGAGGGGAGGTGCTCCAGTGCCCTCAGCAACTCTGTGGCCTCCTCTGAAATTGCTCCAACAGTTCCATGTCCTTCTTAATGCTGGAGACACCAGAGCTGTGCACAATATTCCAAATGGGGTCTCACAAGAGCAGAGTAGATGAGAAGAGTCATCTTCGACCTTCTGGCTCCTCTCCTTCAGATACAGCCCAGGATTTGGTCCAACCACTCAACTTTCCTCTCAAGTGTTCACTTGCTTCCTTAAAACCACCTGAACTCTGTCCTTGCACTGTTAGAAAACCACTGGAGACAAGGAGGGATGATCAGTGAGACAGGGAGCGAGGAGCCAGGAGGGACATACCCAGACACTTCCAGAGCAGACACTGCTGTCCTCCAGTGGGGCTGAGCCACCCCCCTTGCAGAGCAGGCACCTGAGCCTGGTTTGCCCTCACCAGACCCCTCTTGTCCCACCGCAGGCTCTTCCTCCGTGCCCGGCATCCCTGCGGAGCGCCAGCCATGCTGAAGCCCGCCGTGGTCATAGACAGCGGCAGCCGCTTCACGCGGGGGGGCTTTGCGGGCCAGGAGCAGCCCCAGTGCGTGCTGAGGACGGTGCTGGTGCAGCCCTGCAGCGTGGGCAGCCCGTGGCAGCCCTGCCCTGGCACGGAGAGCCCGCGATGCTCGGCCGCAGCCCTGCGGTGCTGCCCGCTCAAGTACGGCCTCGTTGAGGACTGGGACGGCATGAGAGCACTGTGGAGCCACCTCTTCTGCTGCTGCCTCAAAGTGTCCCCAGAGGAGCACCCGGTGCTCCTGGCCGAGTCCCCGTCCTGCCCCGCCACCCACAGGGCGAAGGCGGCCGAGGTGCTGTTCGAGAGCTTCGGCGTGCCCGCCCTGCACCTGGCCAACACCGGCTTCCTGTCGCTCTGCGCCCACGGCAGGGTCACCGGGCTGGCCGTGGAGGCCGGGGCGGCGGTGTCCCATGTCACCTCCGTCTGGGGGGGCCAGACCCTGAGGAAGGGCACCCGCTGCCTGGGGGTGGCCGGGGACCACCTGTCCCGGTACCTGCACCGGCTGCTGCTGCAGAGCCCCGAGGAGCCCTCGGCGCTGCAGGCCCTGACGAAGAAGGTGCTGACCCAGCTGAAGGAGCAATGCTGCTACGTGTCCTTGGACTACGAGGGAGACCTCCAGGAGAAGGATTCCCATTCCCCAGCCAGGTTCCAGACCCCCGATGGGCGCTGGATCACCCTGGGCAAGGAGCGCTTCTGCTGCCCGGAGCCGCTGTTCCGGCCCGAGCTGCTGCAGCTCAGCTGCCCCGGCCTGCACCAGCTGGCCGGGCAGAGCCTGCAGACGCTGCCCAAGCAGGCCAGGAGACACGTGCTGGGCAACATCGTGCTCTCAGGAGGCTCCTCCATGTTTCCTGGCTTTCCCGAGAGGATGTGCTTGGAGCTGAACTTCCTTTTCCAAGGAGCAGGTGTCCACATCGAGGTGCTGGCGAACCCCAGGAGGGGCACGGCAGCCTGGGCCGGGGGCTCCATGGCAGCCTCACTCACGTCCTTCCAGCACACGTGGATGACAAAGGACGAGTACCAGGAGCACGGGGCTGAGTACGTGCACACGAAATTCCAGTAGAGAGGTGGCAGCCATCCCCAGTGTCACTGCAGGAGTGACTGAAGCACTGCCCTGCCCCGGGGGCAGCTGCAGCAGCAGAGGTGCCCCAGGGGCTCCTGCGCTGCTGCAGGGGTGCAAAGTCAATTAAAGTGCCCCAAAAGAAACAAAGTGCTTTTCACTGAGGCTCAGGTCATTTCCTGTCTAACAGGGGTGTGTCCCATCAGGCTGGTAAACAACTGGGGCTCATGCTGGGGATCCAGGCCATGCTGACAGCCTGGTTTGGGTACACTCAGGCAATCCTAATGCTCCAGGCTGCCTTTCCCAACTGGAAATGCAGCTGCCAGGATGAGGAAGGGACCTTCTCCAGCTGTCAGCACTGCAGGACCCCCAAGGGGAGCCACAGGTGTGGGAGGAAGGAGCTGAGCAGGGCAAGGTGCACACAGCGCCTGCACTGCAGCCACTCACTGCAGGAGGTGATTCCTCACCCTGCCACTGGAACAGGTCAGCACTGGCTGAGGAAGATGAGCTGAAAACCAGGGAACTGCATTCTCTCCTTTAATTTTGGTCTAAAGGTCGTTTGGTGCTTCAGGGAGCCGATTCAGCTCCCTGGGCAGGCATTTCCTCACCGGCTTTGCTGCTGCCTGGCTGAACTGACCCAGCTCCGCAGATGATCAGGAAGGGATCAGGGCTTGTGAAGGAAGCAGCTGGAGAGCACAGCCCAGCTGTCACAGCAGACTGCTGTCCCCATGGCCAGCCCCGTGCCAGCTCCTCAAGGGACACAGAAACCACAGGATGTCACCGTGAGCTCTGGGAGAGGCAGGACCAGCAGCGGGAGGGCGAGGAAGGAGCCTCCACGTGATGCAGGAGGGCTGGCTGCTCCCCAGGAGATCCACCAGGAGAGGTCCATCCCTTTCCTCGACAAGACAAGGCTGGAGCAGCATCCCTGCCCTCCCTGTGGTGTCCTCGTGTGACTCCAAGGCTGCAGCACCCAGGGCTGCCCTCACCCCCCTAGGATCCATGAACCATGTCCAAAATAATGTCCAGCAATGCCACCCCATTACTGGGGTCAAATATTTCCAATTCCTGCTGCGTTTCTCTCCAGCACACTGAGGATCTGGAATTCCAGAAGCTCTGCACAGAAGGATTTCGTTGTAACCCTTCCACTGCTGGTGTCAAAGAAAGGGAGCACTGGGGAGGGTCCTGAGCCCCTCGTGGTTCTCTGGTTGCTCTGTGCCAGTCAGGAGCTGTGTCTGACTGGGCACAGCTGAGGCTGGATGGGATGGGATGGGATGGGAAGGGAAGGGAAGGGAAGGGAAGGGAAGGGAAGGGA